>NC_090765.1:55839296-55849296 GCF_036898095.1 Palaemon carinicauda | reverse complement strand
TATACATGTGTAGGCGTGTTTATTTACGTCGTGCTGCACCTGAAGCCACCTTCGATCAAACCTATCTATCTCTCGGGATCCTGACTACAGGCTGGTCTCCAGCAGCGAGACGCCTTATAAATATTTAAAAAGTGATCACCATTTTAATGAGATTCTTTTTGCTCTCTCATATTCCCCATCATTCTTCCCCCTCTTTTCCTTCTTTGACTGACAAAAGGTAAACATGTTGATGAAGGTTCTGACGAGGACAGCAGATTTTTTTTATATATTTTTTTTTATTCATGCGTAAATAAAGTGGGCTGAAGGTGCTATTGCAAACCCAATTATTGCAATAAGGCTCTTATGTGTTTTGATAACCTATTTACTGCAATTTGCAATTTCTAAATTTTTTGTTTTAATATTGTTGCTTGAAATTTTTTTCTATTTCAATTGTTCATTACTTATCTTGTAGTTTATTTATTTATTTTTTTGTAGTTTATTTATTTATTTTTTTTTTTTTTTTTTTTTTTTTTTTTTTATAACTTCTAAATTTTGCTGTTTTAATATTGTTGCTTGAAATTTTTTCTATTTTAATTGTTCATTACTTATCTTGTAGTTTATTTTTTTTTTCCTGTAGGTTATTTATTTTCTTGTTTTTTTTTTTTTTTTTTTGATAACCTTTTTACTAGAACCTGCAACTTCTAAATTTTTCTGTTTTAATATTGTTACTCGAATTTTTTTCTATTTTAATTATTCATTACTTATCTTGTAGTTTATTTTTTTTTGTAGTTTATTTATTTTCTTGTTTCTTTTTTTTGTTTTTTATAACCTATTTACTGGAACCTGCAACTTCTAAATTTTGCTGTTTTAATATTGTTACTCGAATTTTTATTTTATTTTACTTGTTCATTACTTCTCTTGTAGTTTATTTATATACTTGTTTCCTTTTTGTTGTGATAAACTATTTACGCAAACCTGTAACTTCTGTATTTTATTTTATTCTAATATTGTTACTTAAGATATTTCATTTTAATTGTTCATAACTTCTCTTGTAGTTTATTTCCATATTCCCTTTCTTCACGGGGTTATTTTTCCTTGTTGGCGCTTTTCCAACTAGTGTTGTAGCTTACCTAATCATCTTTATCATCATCAAAATAATAATAATAATAATAATAATAATAATAATAATAATAATAATATTTCATTTCTTCCAACGGGATTATGATTGATTAAACTAAGAGAAAATAATTATAACGACTAGAAAAATCTAATTTAAAAAAGACAAACGAAGGGATATTATAGTTATAATAAAAGTGAATATATCACTTGGCTATTTTCTTTAATAGAGAGAATTCAAGGGAAAACTTTGAATGACGTTACGAGATTTTATTATTCAGTTAAGAAATTATACTAAGCCTTCACTCACTTAGAGAAATTAATTTTGTATGATTTGACATAACCTTATGGCAATCTCTCTATGTGGATCTTTATGTGCTAAGTCTTCATTTACTTAGAGAAATTAATTTTGTGTAATTTGAAAAATATTTTTTGTATTATTATTACTAGCTAAGCTACAACCCTCGTTGGAAAGGCAAGATACTATAAGCCCAAGGGCTCCAACAGGTAAAAATATCCCAATGAGGATAGATTTAAGGAAATAAATGAATGAAATGAGAAGTAATGAACAATTATATTTCAAAAACTGTAACAACATTGAAATAGATGTTTCATATATAAACTATAGAAAGCCTTACGTCAGCCTGTTTCATCATGAAAACATTTGCAGCAAGTTTCAACTTTTGAACGAGCTCACCTTAATATTTAAATGATAAATCTAGAAGAAGTCACATTGAATCAATAGCTACCAAAAAAGTTTACGATTCGTTGAAATGTTGTTGTTGTTGTTGTTGTTGTTGTTGTCGGGACGACTACTTGTATGACTATGACCGTTTATTCTTGCTGTTGACAGTTCCTTGGGTACTTGATTTTTCCCAATTTATAATCACAATAGATAAATAAATAAATAAAATAACCCACAATATATGAAAGATTAAATTTATTCAACTTTCGAATGACTATCTCCCTTCCTCTTCAGAAAACAAATGGTTTCAATTTAAAAAAAAAAAAAAGTACAGAAAGGTTCGTAAGAAATAAAAAAAAAACTTTTACAGTCCTAACGAAAATTAACAGCATTTCACGGTAGTAATCTCATTGTTAATTCTATATCTAGCTCAGGGATTATTCCTGTTCATGTACATTCACATATCATGAATGCAACATTTATGGAGCACACTTTAAATTTTTTCCTAAATAATGGTAAAATTATGCATTGGTTAGGATTAACTCGCTGGTTGCAATTATATACGTTTATAGTTAGAAGTACATCATGAGGCTGAATACTACACAGTATTCTATAAATTTTATTCCACCTGTGACCAAGTTGTGGAATGATCTTCCTAATCGGGTAGTTGAATCAGTAGAACTTCAAAAGTTAAAAGTTGGAGCAAATGTTTTTATCTTGACCAAGCTGACATGAGTCTTTTTATAGTTTATATATGCCATATCTGTTTTTGACGTTGTTAATAGTTTATATATGGCATATCTACTTTAACGTTGTTACTATTTTTAGAATGGTTTATTGATAGTTTGTTCCCATCATTTATTTATTTCCTTATTTCCTTTCCTCACTGGGCTATTTTTCCCCGTTGTAGCCCTTGGGCTTATAGCATCTTGCTTTTCCAACTAGGGTTGTAGCTTGGCTAGTAATAATAATAATGATAATAATAATAATAATAATTGGATTTTGTCTCCCAGAAATTTTTTTCTTTCAAATCGATAGAAGAAGGTTTTTGACTTGCTGATTATAAATCAGAATGCGAATTTCATATATATTGTAGTTTACCTGTAATAGAAACTCCAATCTATGAACCTTGGTTAATTCGTGGTTTGAATTATCTTTGTTAACATTGTAGATAAAGGCTGGTCGAAAAATATATCCATAAATTGTATTGTCTGTCTGTGTTATAATCCGAGATGAAAATTCTCTCTCTCTCTCTCTCTCTCTCTCTCTCTCTCTCTCTCTCTCTCTCTCTCTCTCTCTCTCTCTCTCTCTCTCTCTCTCTCTCTCACATAGATTTATAATGTATACAAAATTCCAGCAGTGTCTGGAACTTGTCAAATGTGGTGACCTTCTACTGGAAAACCGAGTTCTATTATTAGATCAATGGTGACGCTATTAAAATACAACCAATAATGATATGCAGGATGCAGACCTTTTCAAAGAGATCAAGGAATATATCTTGCCCCGTAAGCTTAGGATTTATGTAATCATGGTAAATACAGAGGCAACTAGAGGGGCACTCAGTAGAGCGCAGACCTCCGCCGCTGTTGTTTATTTCTCGATCTTTTGTTCGACCCTTTGACCTTCCAAAATTTTATCATTTCCAGATTTTTTTCATAACAGATAATCCCTGCAAGTTTAATTACTCTACGATTAAAATTGTGGTCAGGAAGCTGTTAACAAACAAACACACACTCACACATAAACAGGGGGTAAAACATAACCTCCCTCCAATTTCATTGGCGGAGGTAGTAGTTACTTTCTATATCGGTGTCTACAGATAAGTTTCAAGGAATTTGTCAAAGGGATGAAAATATCAACATAATTTCTTTCCATATATCATCATAAGCACTAGACAGAGATTTCAAAACTTTATTGTAGATGGCTCCACTTGTTCTTCAAGGACGTTGATATATATAGTTCAAGAAGGTTAACTTCCTTTTATTGCTGTCCTTGTTCATTTAAAGGTTTAAAGGCCGCTCATGAATGGCAGAGGGAAGGGACAGTGACATTGCCCTACCAAGGAGGGCCAGGCAATTATTACTTGCAAAGCTACAAACGTAGTTGGAAAAGCAAGATGCTAGAAGCCCAAGGACTCCAACAGGGAACAATAGCCCAATAAGTAAAGGAATTGAGGAAATAAATAAGCTACAAGACAAGTAATGAAACATATAAATAATTTTTTTAAAAGCAGTAGTAATATCAAAACAGATATTTCATATATAAACTATAAAAAGACTCATGTCAGCCTGTTCAGCATCTGTTTATAACTGGTTCTCCTCTTGTCTATCAAACTTGACTTTTCATCTATTTCCAAAATCCGTGGTGTTTATCATTCGATGGCCTCCTTAGCGATATTTTTTTTTAAAGTTTCTTAAACTTCATATAGGAATTTAATTTATTGTATTACTAAAGAGGTACTAATCAGTATTACAATATATGCATAGAAATTAAAACCTTGAGTTTTTCCAGTCGTCATCATCTCCTCATACGCCTATTGATGCCAAGGGCCTCGGTTAGATTTCGCATGTTGTCTCCATCTTGAGGTTTTAAATCATTACTTCTCCATTCATCATCATCTACTTCACGCTTCATATTCCTCAGCCATGCAGGCCTGGGCCTTCCAACTCTTCTTCTAGTAGGTTAATGAAATTGCTGCGTAGCGAAGACGTCTTTATTATTATTATTATTATTATTATTATTATTATTATTATTATTATTATTATTATTATTATCCAAGCTACAACCCTAGTTAGAAAAGCAAGATGCTATATAGCCCAGGGGCTCCAACAGGGAAAAATAGCCCAGTGAGGAAAGGAAATAAGGATGTAAATAAATGAAGAGAACAAATTAACAATAAATCATTCTAAAAAAGCTAACAACGTCAAAACAGACATGTCCTATATAAACTATTAACAACATAAAAAACAAATATGTCATAAATAAACTTTAAAAAGACTCATGTCCGCCTGGTCAACAAAAAAAGCATTTGCTCCAACTTTGAACTTTTGAAGTTCTACTGATTCAACTACCCGATTGGGAAGATGGTCCAAACTCTTGTCTGTCACTTCCCCGAGAATCTGATGATATAGAATTTCAGATTCAAAATATATTCCTGCATCTTTAAAGTTTTCTGTGATGAGGTATTATCAAGCTTGACAGCTTTTGACATATACCAGCTTGACAGCCTATCATTTCCCATTGTTGGTTCTTTGAGCTCTAGGGGTTGACTTTAGTTCGAAAGAAAGATTATCTGTCTCTCTGTTGAAAGGAAATTTCATATTGTATTACTCCTGTCTCATCAGTGTTAGTATTGTTCAATACACTTTGCTTCTTAGCTCAGGTCTGTATAATGCAAAGTTGGGTTTAGATAAGGTAATGTCTTTTCAATGGGAGTTCTTTTGAGTAAATTGTGAAACATTTGTGATAATTTAGTCTTTAGTTTGGGTATGTTTATAACTAAAGTTTGTTGTATTATAAAATTAATAAACTATATACATATTTGTATAATTTACTAAAGTCTTATACTGTTTTATTCTCTGCTTGAAATTTTGGATATTCTAAGATTTGTTTTTATAGCTTCATCTTGAATCTGAATATAGGATGCTTGGGTATTTGGGAATATTCTGTATTATTCATTTAAAAGTTTAAGACTCCTCGCTGCTGGGAGGAAGGGCGATGGTGGCTGTTACAACGTAAACAAACGCTGTCAGGCAGGGCAGCTGGTCAGGACTACGGTCTACCCGAAAGCTAAAACTAAGTCCCTCAGAAGAAGGCAACTGTCTTATCCCATACAAAATGGGAAAAAAAAGGCACGCTAATAGAAGAAGATTCATTTAAAACTTTAAGAATTTTAGTTTTTTATCTCATTTTCTTTGCCGTATATATTTTAGGTTTTGATACACTTCAATTACAAAAACTTTGTTGAATTGACTACAAAGTTCCAGTGAGTTTCATTTTAGTGTTGTGTACCTAGAGTATTAATAAGAAATCAGTTTCTACTGCCGCGGAGACAGGTAGTGATATCATTGTATTTGATATGGTGTACTTTGGGTATTGCATAGTCTTTGCAACTGCGCTCAAATTCTTGTCCTTCCACTTACCGCCATTCTCCCTTCTTTCTTCTAGTTTGCAGTTTAACCTCCTTCTTCTTCTTGTTATTGTTGTTGTTGTTGTTGTTAAGCTACAATCCTAGTTGTAAGAGCAGGGTGCTATAAACCCAAGGACTCCAATAGAGAAATATTGCTGGGCGAGGAAAACAAATAAGAAAATAAATAAACTACAAGAGAAGTAATGAGCAATATAAAATATTTTAAGAACAGTAACAACATTGAAATAAATGTTTCATATCGTCACCCTCATAAACTAACTGCCCAAGTCATTTTCTCCGCTTGTTGGGAAATAAAAAAAAAAAACCTTCTCATTTCCTAATTCTTTATATCATTGTCTTGAGCTTCAATTCAAAAATTCTTCTGCTAAGAATTTGTGAATTAAAACTCAAGACAATGATATAAAGAATTAGGAAATGAGAAGGTTTTTTTTTATTTCCCAACAAGTGGAGAAAATAACTTACGCAGTTAGTTTATGAGGGTGACGATATATAAACTATAAAAACTTTAAAAAAAAACCATGAGAAAGAGAAATAAGATAAAATATTGTGGCCGAGTGTACCCTCAAGCAAGAGAACTCTACCCCAAGACAGGAGAAGACTATGCTATACAGAGGCTATGGCACTAGCCAAGACTAGAGAACAGTTGTATAGTTCATACAATAAAGTATAAGGTACACAATGCAATTTATTATGTGGCTACAATGTATTCAAACATTTTCGAAAATATTTGCATAAAATTTATTGATAATTGTCACGCTAATCATTACCTTTTGCCACTAGATATCAGTATGGATTACAATGGTTACATTCATGAAATGAAGAAAAAGTTGAATTACGACTAAATCCTGACATTCTTTAACACCTAATATTACAAGAAAACTAACTGATATCAATAGCCGTTTAATATCTTAGCTTTTCAAAGTTGGTTCATTGACAATTCACAAATATATTTTTGCGTGAAATTACTCTCCCTGTTAATGTTGATATATTCTTAATTTTTTTTTTCATAATTCCTAATTAAATTATATTTAA
The DNA here is from genome assembly GCF_036898095.1 of Palaemon carinicauda. Taxonomy (NCBI): domain Eukaryota; kingdom Metazoa; phylum Arthropoda; class Malacostraca; order Decapoda; family Palaemonidae; genus Palaemon; species Palaemon carinicauda. The sequence continues at coordinate 55,842,334 of NC_090765.1, read as the reverse complement.
CTGTAAAAACAGAAGATAGTACGTCTTTGGTCATTGATTCATAGACTTAGCTAATACATCCTTAAAATAGAAATAGAGTTTGATATTAGTTTTAAATACCTAATAAATATAAAATAGTCTACCTTAAATAACAGTTTTCTTTTAAGACGTTTGAATTCGTTTTCTTTTCTTCTAATAACATAAACTAACTCAAATGTAAAGAGCCTACGTTCGATCGTTCAGATTGTCTACATTCATTGAGCATGTTGGACAAAAATAATCGTTTACTTACACACTTAATTAACATTTAGCCATTGAAAAACGAACGATTGTAAGATAAAAGTATTTTATAGAATCTTTATCCAACTAGTCAATCGGAGAAGTGTTTACAAAGCTGCTAGCAAAAATGTCATAGAAATGCTGGGGTTAGTGGAAAGATTTTTTTGACCTCTTCAGAGTATTCAGGGACCACTTGGATGTCCAAGGACAAGGACGTGGTAATTAACTAGTGAGTCTGTAGGGAAGAAACGTATTTAATGTTCTTCTAAGATCCTAATGGTATATATATATATATATATATATATATATATATATATATATATATATATATATATATATATATATATATATATATATAATCATCAGCTGTAACTAGTCCACAGCAGGACAAAGGCCTCAGACATATCCTTCCATTCGTGTCTGTTTATGGTCTATCTATGTCGGTTTATGCCTGCAAATTTTCCTAGTTCGTCAGTCCTTCGTCTTCTCTTCCTTCCCCACCTTCTAATATGCCTGGGAATGCAAAAAATGTGTATAAAAAGTGGGGTTTCTTGTGATATCTATATATTATTGGTTTGGATTTATTTATTTACACGTTGTCTTATAATAGTCTAAGGACCTAAGAGTAACATCAATCTTATATTTTGATAAGTGGATCGATCCTTGTTAAGTAATGACAATGAGAAGAAAAACTTTGACAGGAGCTTCGTCGCGCCGAACCTCAGGGCTCACGCAACCTAGAGCCTTCAAGCTCTGGCTATGACAATCCCTCGTGGTCTCGTCATCTGACCTCTGCTCTGTTTCCAGCCGCCTCACGCTGCAGAACAGCGTCAAGCAACTGAGCGGGACCTACCCGGTCACTTCCCTTCTTGTTGCTTTGTGCCAGTCAACCTGGCCTTGCCAACTGCTCGCCCCTCGGTCCAGGCGACCGATTGCCCCAATTCCCCCTAGGGATTGGCACCTTTTAGGTGGGGTTCAGGGCAAAGGTCTGAGGGAAGCTCCTGAGCACTTCGCTGCTCCGAGGTTTCAGCGCTCGGTACTTCCCGCGGCGGGTAGGTCGGTGCCAATTCTGCCTGCAGGAAAGGAGTCGACATAACCTTTCCAGTTTCCTAGACCCAGGGCTCCTAGCCATCCTAAGGATCCCCCTCCCAGTACAATTTGAGGTAGAGACCCCACTGGTTAAGCGCACTATTCAATGTAGTACAGAAGGCTGTGACAGGGGGCATTCCTCGTTCATAATCATTGAGCGGTACGCCTAGAATTCCTGTGTTGGCTGCTCTTTTTCCTGGCACCTCTCCTCCTGCAGATCCTAGGAGGAGTTCCAAAGGTTCTGTTCTGTTGGGACCTTCCTGTAAGCAGAGACCTCTCTCCCGTCAGAAGAGGAGTTGGGAGGAAAGTACCTCAGAGGTTCAAGGGAGTCCCTGCAGTTCCGGGTTCCACCGGGTAATCCTAAGGGGAAAAGAAAGAAGAGCAGGTCGTCACCCACAAGAGAGGACAGGACAATCTCCTTGACAGACTTCTTTTGTAGAGGTAGTGCCTAGAGAATCTCGCCTTTCATCTCATGTTGACACTATCTCTCCTTCCGGAGAAGATCAACGTCCTCTCAGGAAAGAAAGACAACAAGTCCTTCTCTTATGGAGGAATGCCTGCTTCAGCGCAAGGAACTGAAGGACCTTTTCACCATTCCGAAGTCCTCGGCAAAGAGGCAGAAGGAAGTGTCGTCTAGTTTGTCGACTAGAGTTGCCCTGTCAACGGCCTATCCTGATGACTTCGACCCACCCCGGGCTCCTATGAATGTGACCTCGGAGTTGGATGAGCATTTTGCCTTAAGCTGCTAGCCCTAAGCTCTCAGAGGCGAAGCAGAAGGAGTCGGAATATGCCTTCTGGCAGGTTTTAGCCTGCATCAGATCCATCAATGGAGTGTCATATCCATCGGCAGCCCCTCAGGATGGAAAAGACGTGGTCTTGGATTAGGTTTCTGGTACTCAGAGACCCCAGTGGTCAGTGCAGCTTTACCCTTGTCAATGGGATTGAAGAGTACCAGACAGAAGGCAGTGGCTCAACCCACAGGATCCTATACCTCCCTCCGCAAAAGCACTCCCCCATTTGTACAGCAGAGGAGATACTAAGAGATCCTCAAAGAGCCTCTTCCGGCCTTGCCTCTTGATCACTTGATAGAAGCACTCTCGAGGGATATTTCTTTCAAGAGACTCTCGGTCTTATACTCGGCCTTAGAGATTGTCAACCAGGAGAATGTTGTGAAGTATGCCATGCAGGCAACTTCGTGGCTGGACCTCTGGTTGGGATCTGTGGGAAACCTGGTCAGGTCTCAGGACTGGTCTCGTGAATCCACAAGGAGGTCGATGAAAACCTTCCTCTTGTCTGGCACTAGCCAGTGTGGTGATGAAAACTGGGCTAATCCCAGGCATGAGTAAAGACATGACTGAGGCCTTTGTCTTGTAGTGGACTAGAAACGACTGCATTTGTTGGTGCTGTTGTTGTTGTAAGCATATGCGGGCGGACCCACCCGTAATGTGCTTCTTTAATAACCCTATTGACAAATGTATTTTAAAGATTTTTATTATAAGTACCAAGTACATTATCCTCTGGTTTTAGTATGATAGTCTTTCTTGTCTCAGTGCCTGTAACAATATCCCGTATCCTGTTATTATTATTATTATTATTATTATTATTATTATTATTATTATTATTATTATTATTATTATACTACAACCCTAGTTGGAAAAGGAAGAGGCTACAAGCCTAAGTGTTCCAACAGG
>NC_090765.1:55819296-55831796 GCF_036898095.1 Palaemon carinicauda | reverse complement strand
AACCATCTGATAAAATGATGATCAGAATGGACAGGACCTGATTGATTAAGGGCCAAAAAGATGGTGTCACAAATGGTGGAATTGATGGGCAGTTTATTTGTACACATGAAAATTTTGACCCTAGACTGATTGATTGCAATAATTAGAGGTATCACACTTACGTCAATTGTCATAAAAATATATAGCAGGCTCATTCTAAAGAGACTAGAGAGAAAGATTGATGAAAAGCTACGAGATGAACAAGCATTATTTCAAAAAGGTAGAAGCTGTATTGACCAAATTTTCATTTTAAGTCATGTTGAACAGTAATGCGTATAATATAGACACACACTTTTGATGACATTTGTGAACCATGAAAAAGTCTTTGATAGTGTGCACTGTCACCGTGCAATTTTGTGGAGAGTCCTGCATTAATATGGAGTTCTTAAATATGTAAATTTGATTAAGTCTGTTCATGAGCACAGCAAGTGCAAAGTTAATGTTAATACAGTCTAGTCAAATGAATTTCCAGTAAACAGTGGAGTGCTCCAAGGGAATGTGTTGTCATCTCTGTTGTATATCCTCCTCACCGGTTTTATAATGCATAGAACAGTTGAGGATGGCAGAGAAAGATTGGACTGGATTGGTAACTGGAAATTATCTGACCTAGAGTATGCTGATGACGCTGTCCTTATTAGCAAAACGCCTTAGGACTTGCAAAGTTTCCATACCAGAGTGCATGAAATATCACATGAGGTTTGGTTCAAGATAAATAAAAGAAAGATGAGATGATGAGAACTGAATATGAAATGGAAGATGAAATATCATTGGAAGGAGAAAGGGTTAATGAAGTGGTCATTTAAATATTTGGGAACTATGATATCTAATACAGGGTCTTTAGAATTGAAAGTCACATTAAATTTTAGGTTTATTTATAAGAATAGTCTCGTTCAGATTACATTATTTAATGTATCCTTATTCAGTGTAATATGATCTTCCTAATCAGGTAGATAAATCTGTGGAACTTCCAGCAAATGTTTTTATGTTGAACAGATTGACACAAGTCTCTTTTTATAGTTTAATTATGAGAGAAACATTTTAAAAATGTCTTTTTAACTGTTCATTACTTCTCTTGTAGAATTTTATTTACTTATTTCCTTTCCTCTCTTGGCTTTTGTTTTCCTGTTGGAGCCCTTGTGCTTATAGCATCCTGCTTTTCCATGTAGTGCTATAGCTTAGTACATACATATACCAAAGGCACCTCCCCCAATTTTGGGGGGTAGCCAACATCAACAATGAAACAAAACAAAAAGGGGACCTCTACTCTCTACGTTCCTTCAGCCTAACCAGGGACTCAACCGAGTTCAGCTGGTACTGCTAGGGTGCCACAGCCCAACCTCCCACATTATCCACCACAGATGAAGCTTCATAATGCTGAATCCCCTACTGCTGCTACCTCCGTGGTCATCTAAGGCACTGGAGGAAGCAGCAGAGCCTACCGGAACTGCGTCACAATCGTTCGCCATTCATTCCTATTTCTAGCATGCTCTCTTGCCCCTCTCACATCTATCCTATCACCCAGAGCTTTCTTCACACCATCCATCCACCCAAAACTTGGCCTTCCTCTTGTACTTCTCCCATCAACTCTTGCATTCATCACCTTCTTTAGCAGACAACCATTTTCCATTCTCTCAACCTGGCCAAACCACCTCAACACATTCATATCCACTCTAGCCGCTAACTCATTTCTTACACCCGTTCTCTCCCTCACCACTTCGTTCCTAACCCTATCTACTCGAGATACACCAGCCATACTCCTTAGACACTTCAACTCAAACACATTCAATTTCTGTCTCTCCATCACTTTCATTCCCCACAACTCCGACCCTATACATCACAGTTGGTACAATCACTTTCTCATATAGAACTCTCTCTACATTCATGCCCATCCCTCTATTTTTTACTACTCCCTTAACTGCCCCCAACATTTTGCAACCTTCATTCACTCTGACGTACATCTGCTTCCACTCCACCATTTGCTGCAACAACAGACCCCAAGTACTTAAACTGATCCACCTCCTCAAGTAACTCTCCATTCAACATGACATTCAACCTTGCACCACCTTCCCTTCTCGTACATCTCATAACCTTACTCTTACCCACTTTAACTCTCAACTTCTTCTCTCACACACCCTTCCAAATTCTGTCACTAGTCTGTCAAGCTTCTCTTCTGTGTCTGCTACCAGTACAGTATCATCCACAAACAACAACTGATTTACCTCCCATGGTCATTCTCGCCTACCAGTTTTAATCCTCGTCCAAGCACTCGAGCATTCACATCTCTCACCACTCCATCAACATACAAGTTAAACAACCACGGCGACATCACACATCCCTGTCTCAGCCCCACTCTCACCGGAAACCAATCACTCACTTAATTTCCTATTCTAACACATGCTTTACTACCTTTGTAGAAACTTTTCACTGCTTGCAACAACCTTCCACCAACTCCATATAACCTCATCACATTCCACATTGCTTCCCTATCAACTCTATCATATGCTTTCTCCAGATCCATAAACGCAACATACACCTCCTTACCTTTTTCTAAATATTTCTCGCATATCTGCCTAACTGTAAAAATCTGATTTATACAACCCCTACCTCTTCTAAAACCACCCTGTACTTCCAAGATTGCATTCTCTGTTTTATCCTTAATCCTATTAATCAGTACTCTACCATACACTTTTCCAACTACACTCAACAAACTAATACCTCTTGAATTACAACTCATGCACATCTCCCTTACCCTTATATAGTGGTACAATACATGCACAAACCCAATCTACTGGTACCATTGACACCACAAAACACATATTAAACAATCTCACCAACCATTCAAGTACAGTCACACCCCCTTCCTTCAACATCTCAGCTTTCACACCATCCATACCAGATGCTCTTCCTACTCTCGTTTCATCTAGTGCTCTCCTCACTTCCTCTATTGTAATCTCTCTCTCATTCTCATCTCCCATCACTGGCACCTCAACACCTGGAACAGCAGTTATATCTGCCTCCCTATTATCCTCAACATTCAGCAAACTTTCAAAATATTCCGCCCACCTTTTCCTTGCCTCCTCTCCTTTTAGCAACCTTCCATTTCCATCTTTCACTGTCTCTTCAAATCTTGCACCAGCCTTCCTTACTCTCTTCACTTCTTTCCAAAACTACTTCTTATTCTCTTCATATAGCTTAGTAATAATGATAATAATAATAATAATAATAATAATAATAATATTTTCCCAGTTTGTAATTGCATCTTTTTATTTTTCAGATCATGATGAAAAATATCCAGTGGTCCAGGCGCTGGGCTCTACAGCCAGAATTCATAAATGGGGCAGTGAAGTTCGCGAGGCAAATTGGGCAGTGAGAGGCTCTGGGCCTGAGAATTACTCATATTTTTATGAACCCCGCTTTCTTCTCTTCTAGAGAAATTGAAAAAATGGAGGAATTCGTCCCGGGATTCACTTCTCCACCAAGCTATTGTCTTTAAAGGGTAAGTACCGTAAAAATCACAAAGTTGACTATCTTTAGAGTTAGGGAAGTAAGTGTTCAGTAGGCTGAAAATAGTCTGATCTTTGAAGATTGCTATGTGTTGGATAATACTATACATATGTAAGCAGGACTATAGGAATAGCTGGTGAGGAAAGTAAAAGGATAGGGGCAAAGTTGTTTTAGAAGACTGGCGAAATTATGGAAAAACTGTCACCCCATGTCGCAGCCCTTTAGGTTTGTAGTATATGATTTTATCACTGGAGTGACTCTGGTAAAATAAATAAGGATAAGAGATTATTTCAGAATTCAGACAAAACTACACAAAGAATAGTGGAGACACCTCACTCATATGTCTTCCATGTTAATAAACCATCTGATAAAATGATGATCAAAATGGACAGGACCTGATTGATTAAGGGGCAAAAGGATGGTGGAATTGATGCGCAGTTTATTTGTACACATGAAAATTTTTACCCTGGACTGATTGATTGCAATAATTAGAGGTATCACACTTACGTCAATTGTCATAAAAATATATAGCAGGCTCTTCTAAAGAGACTAGAGAGAAAGATTGATGAAAAGCTACGAGATGAACAAGCATTATTTCAAAAAGGTAGAAGCTGTATTGACCAAATTTTCATTTTGTCATGTTGAACAGTAATGCGTATAATATAGACACACACTTTTGATGACATTTGTGAACCATGAAAAAGTCTTTGATAGTGTGCACTGTCACCGTGCAATTTTGTGGAGAGTCCTGCATTAATATGGAGTTCTTAAATATGTAAATTTGATTAAGTCTGTTCATGAGCACAGCAAGTGCAAAGTTAATGTTAATACAGTCTAGTCAAATGAATTTCCAGTAAACAGTTGGAGTGCGCCAAGGGAATGTGTTGTCATCTCTGTTGTATATCCTCCTCACCGGTTTTATAATGCATAGAACAGTTGGGGATGGCAGAGAAAGATTGGACTGGATTGGTAACTGGAAATTATCTGACCTAGAGTATGCTGATGACGCTGTCCTTATTAGCAAAACGCCTTAGGACTTGCAAAGTTTCCATACCAGAGTGCATGAAATATCACATGAGGTTTGGTTCAAGATAAATAAAAGAAAGATGAGATGATGAGAACTGAATATGAAATGGAAGATGAAATATCATTGGAAGGAGAAAGGGTTAATGAAGTGGTCATTTAAATATTTGGGAACTATGATGTCTAATACAGGGTCTTTAGAATTGAAAGTCACATTAAATTTTAGGTTTATTTATAAGAATAGTCTCGTTCATATTACAGTATTAAATGCATCCTTATTCAGTGTAATATGATCTTCCTAATCAGGTAGATAAATCTGTGGAACTTCCAGCAAATGTTTTTATGTTGAACAGATTGACACAAGTCTCTTTTTATAGTTTAATTATGAGAGAAACATTTTAAAAATGTCTATTTTAATTGTTCATTACTTCTCTTGTAGTATTTTATTTACTTATTTCCTCTCCCCACTTGGCTTTTGTTTTCCTGTTGGAGCCCTTGTGCTTATAGCATCCTGCTTTTCCATGTAGTGCTATAGCTTAGTAATAATAATAATAATAATAATAATGATAATAATAATAATAATATTTTCCCAGTTTGTAATTGCATCTTTTTATTTTTCAGATCATGATGAAAAATATCCAGTGGTCCAGGCACTGGGCTCTACAGCCAGAATTCATAAATGGGGCAGTGAAGTTTGCGAGGCAAATTGGGCAGTGAGAGGCTCTGGGCCTGAGAAATGCTCATATATTTATGAACCCCGCTTTCTTCCTTTCTAAGGAAATTGAAAAAAATGGAAGAATTCGTCCTGGGATTCACTTCTCCACCAAGCTATTGTCTTTAAAGGGTAAGCACCGTAAAAATCACAAAAGTTGACAATATTTTTAGAGTTAGAGAAGTAAGTGTTCAGCAGGTTAAAAATTGTCTGATCTTTGAAAACTACTGTGTTGGATACTACTATACACATGTAAGCAGTACTATAGGAATAGCTGGTGAGGGAAGTAAAAGGATAGGGGCAAAGTTGTTTTTATAAGACTGGCGAAATTATGGAAAAACTGTTAATGAAAGCCTTTCTTCTTCCCCATGTCACCCCATGTCGGAGCCCTTTAGGTCTGTAGTATATGATTTTATCACTGGAGTGACACGGGTAAAATGAATAAGGATAAGAGATTATTTCAGAATTCAGACAAAACTACACAAGAAAGAATAGTGGAGACACCTCACTCATATGTCTTACATGTTAATAACCATCTGATGAAATGATAATGATCAAGATGGAAAGGGCCTCATTGATCAAGGGCCAAAAAGATGGTGTCACAGATGATAAATTGATATGCAGTTTATTTTGTACACATGCAAATTATGACTAGACTGATTGATTGCAATAATTAGAGGTACCACACTTACTTCAATTGTCATTGAAATATATAGCAGGCTAATTCTAAAGAGACTAGAGAGAAAGATTGATGAAAAGCTGAGAGAGGAACAAGCAGGATTTCAAAAAGGTAGAAGCTGTACTGACCAAATATTAATTTCAAGCATGTTGTACAGTAATGTGTAGAATATAGAAATACACTTTTGATGGCATTTGTGGACTATGAAAAAGCCTTTGAGAGTGCACCAGCCGCTTTTGTGGAGAGTTCAGCATTAATATGGAATTTTTCAAATATATAAATTTGATTAAGTCTATTTATGAGCATAGCAAGTGCAAAGTTAATGTTAATGTAGTCTAGTCAAATGAATTTCCAGTAAACAGTGGAGTACTCCAAGGGAATGTGTTGTCATCTATGTTGTATATCATCTTCATGGGTTTTACAATTCATAGAACAGTTGGGGATGGCAGAGAAAGATTGGACTGGATTGGTAACTGGAAATTAGCTGACCTAGAGTATGCTGATGACGAAGATTGGACTGGATTGGTAACTGGAAATTAGCTGACCTAGAGTATGCTGATGACTGTCATTATTAACAAAATGCCTTATGACTTGCAAAGCTTCCATACCAGAATGCATGAAATATCACATGATGTTTGGTTCAAGATAAATAGAAGACAGCCAGAGGTGATGAGAACGGAATATGCAATGGAAGATGAAATATCATTAGGAGAAGAAAGGATTAATGAGGTGGAATCATTTAAATATTTGGGAACTGTTATATCTAATACAGGGTCTTTAGAATAGAAATTTATTGAAAAATTTAACAAAGCAAATCAGGCAATGGTTAGGTTAAGTAAAATTTTGGCAACCAAATCTCATGAAATTACATATAAAGATCAGGCTATATAACATTTTAGTGAGATCGGTGTTACTGTATGGAAATGAGTCATGATATGACATTGAAACAATATCCAACAGATTTTGTAGATTTGAGAACAAAGCTCTCAGAAGAATATTGTAAATGCCAGGACATGATTAGAAATAAAACTATAAGAGAGATTACTCGAATGTCACATGTGATTAAGATCATGGTGAGGGGTAGATGGAGATTGTTTGGGCATGCTCTTCACACTCCTCAAGAGAGATTAGTTCACCAAACTTTCAGCTGGACTTCACAAGGGACTAAAAGAGTTGAAAGACCCAGGCATACATGGGTGAGGACTATGAAGTGTGAAGTAGGACATGATGAATGGAGACGTATTGATTTAGAGGCTCAATAAATAAACTACTGGCGAAATGTAACCAAGGCCCTTTTGCGTCAATAGGCGTAGGAGATGATGATGATGAGGTGGAGGTGGAGGAGGAGGAGGAGAAAATGTTAACATGCAGATAAACCATTATATTTAACAATCATCCATCATACTTGGGAACATTTTTTGTCTGCCAGAGGTAAATATTTATTGTTGTAGCTAATAATAACCTTAAATGGTAAGCAAGGTTAAGATGAATAAAAAAAAATTTACATTTTTTTTTGTTCTAGTTTTTTCTCATATCCCTCATTGCTTATACTAGATGCCAAAGTAGAATAAATTAGGATTACAGAACCTTTCCTTCAATTATTACTGGAGTGATTAAGTGTGTAGATTTATGATGAAAAGTGTAAAAGTAATGAATCCTTTTATGTTGTATGTTGAGCTCACATAGGATTTTTTCTTTACAGGGGGAGCATCATCATTGTTGGCTGATGATATCCTAGCAACACAATTGATGTTGGTGAGTGTTCCACATTTTGTACGTTTTCATTTATCTATATCACAGTCTTCTATTATAATCAACATAATGATCTTCACACCACCTAAATCCACATTGTTCCTCCCCTTACCAATCCCTCTGTCGCCCTGGCATACTTAGCAATCCAAATTTTACCATACTCCTTCACTAGTATATCAAGTGACATCTCGCCTGTATAATGTTAGGAAATTCATAAGTATATAATAATCACACTCGTTCTGTTGATTTTATCATCCTTACTCGTTTGATCACACTCATTTCATAACTTTCTTTGCATCCCCATTCATCATCTTGGAGGTTGTTACAAGCTTCTTGTCTTTTCTCCTTTTGCCTCTTCATTTCCCCTAATTTCTATATAATTTCATCTATTCTTTTTTCAATTCCACCCCCTCTCTCTCTTTCCTTAGAAGCATTTCTTTATTCCAATTTGACGTAGGTCGACATGTGTGTCATTTTTTACCAGTGATTGTGGACTATATTTCGCCACTTTATGCTTCGTTTTCACCTAGAGAAATTCCATCTGTACAAAGATATAATTTCTAGAGGCTCCATTATATCGAGGTCTATTCTATTTTATAGTTTTCTTGATATTTATAGACATTTATTATAAGCGCTGAAAGATAAACGTCATAATCGTAGCCTTAATTTTCGGTTCTGTGACACTTTTTACTATCTTTATCAAGTAGCCAAATTACGTACAATTTTCTTTGTTGGTTTAATAGGGTCATTTTTTTTCTTCTGCCCATTTATTGTTGAAGTTTTAATCCATTAAAAGTAAATGTAATCTCATTCTTTTGTTAATAATATTGTTAATTAAGAATAATCTGGGCATTGGAAGCTGGTTTTATCAATTGGAAAACGTCGTGTCATAAGTAGAAACGATACAACCTACAGTTTGTGGTATCTTTTTAGGGTGGGAGTTGTTGGAAAGAGGGAGGGAGGTATTTGAGCTTGTAAAACACTGCTTCACAACTTGGGTTACAGCGTGCAATACGAAATAGGGAAGCGGCTGTCTGGTGAAGAAGGTGATGAATGCATGAGTTGATGGGACAAGTACAAGAGGAAGGCCAAGGTTTGGGTGGATGGATGGAGTGAAGAAAGCTCGGGGTGATAGGAAGATGGAAGAGGCAAAAGAGTGTGCTAGAAATAGGAATGAATGGCGAGCAATTATGATGCAGTTCCTCCGGTCGCCTTGGTGACCGCTGAGGTACCAGCGGTAGGGGATTCGGTGTATGAAACTTCATTTGTGGGGGATAACGAGGGAGGGTGGGCTGTGGCACCTTAGCAGTACCAGCCAAACTAAACTGAATCCCTCGTCAGGCTGGGAGGAGCGGAGAGAGGAAAAGTCCCCATCTGTTCCTTTTTTTTTTTACGTCGGCTACCTCCAAAATTGGGGTAAGTGCCTTAGTAAATAGATAGATAGATGTTGGTAATTCAAAGTCGTGTATTATTTTTGATTAGTTGGTCGTTACAATTGAATTTCTTTAGTTTGCACTTTGAAATGGCCGACTTTGAAAAGGTCAGTTTTGTTATACGGTATCCATGCAAAGATATTCAATTTCGTCCCAAGTCTTTTATCTTAATGAAATATATAGTTTAATTCTCTCTCTCTCTCTCTCTCTCTCTCTCTCTCTCTCTCTCTCTCTCTCTCTCTCTCTCTCTCTCTCAGAAGTTCAGATTATTAGTACATACATACATATACCAAAGGCACTTCCCCCAATTTTGGGGGGTAGCCGACATCAACAAATGAAACAAAACAAAAAAAGGGGACCTCTTCTCTTTACGTTCCTTCAGCCTAACCAGGGACCCAACCGAGTTCAGATGGTACTTATTAGTAAAGAAGAATAAATGAGAACTCGTGAAAATTTTCAACTTTTTACTATTATACTTGGAATTCAATTTAGTTATCCGTGTTAAATTATAATTACTGTGACAATTTCTAAGTTTTCGAATAATGATTAAGAAATTGGATTATGAATTGGAAAGTTTGACTTTATAATGGCATTAATGGTAATGACTCATTGATTTTGCGATCTATTTAAAGTGTAAGAATACTATCATCCTCGATACTTCCATGTCATTTTCCAGTAGTAATTAATCCTAATCTTTGAATTATTTTGGGTTGAAATCGCAAATGGTGCAGCAGTCAATGACGAGCATTGAAGATAAAAGTTGCCGTAGTTCAGATATTTACGTCTCTAGGGAACTTCAGTTATGGCAATATTTTGGAAAAAAGGGGGTTACCAAAATTATTCTGTTCAAGTCATCTAGCTTATTAAGATTTCTGTTTCTTAAAAATTATATTGTGGGCTTAATTTGTATCCAAACTATTCTATTCAAATCGTCAATCTTATTAGAATTTTCGTTTCGCAAGAATTATTTTGTAGTCTAATAACTTTTTTATGTCGTACTAAATGTAATTTTGTCATTCATCTTTAGGTTCCGATGTTTTAGTTTTTGAACAATTTAAATTTTTGGACACGCTTCTTCGATCTGCTTTCAATAGCAGTTTTTGGTATGAATAATTTGTGAATAGATATGTCAAACTAAGATTCTTAGACATAAGTCATAAGATAGGAATACCAAATTGTTTATAGTTTATTAGATTCCTTTATTGTTTAAAAGTTGATAGAATTCCAGCTAAAGTCAAGTGGATTATTCTCTGATATTATCCACAATGTGGAAGATGGGTTTTGATATTATTCGTAAGAAAACTTCCCACACTAAATGCTATGTTCAAGCCTAAACTTGTCGAATATGGATCGACTTGAATTGACCACAGACATTTTCTTAGATCTCACTTTCTTTGCGTCCTTCTTCGGTGACTTTCAAACACTAACTGATCCCAGTATTCCTACCACCATCTGACGAAACCTTTAACCCCCCCCCCACAACTGTTTTCCATAACTAGTCCAGACTGGAATTTCTGCCGGTTCCCTAACCCAAAAATCTAGTTAGGTATACTTGCAGTTAAAGTCTTTTGGTACTCCAGCACTCATAAAACAAATACTGGAATGCTTGCAAACTTTTACTTAACAAAATTATAAAATATTTTGGGGTTGGGACTTTTAATTTCATAATTATAAAATATTTTTGGGTTAGGACTTTTATTTCATTGAAATAGGGAGGAATTTCTCAATTTATTACCCACGATTTAGTGTTCAGGTTTACTATGGCCCATCATAGTTTCTAGTTACACTTCTCTGATATTTTGTCCCAATTTGTTAGTAATTGCTATGGTTTTATTAGTGTTTAATAGCTTATGGGATAAGTTTTTGAAGGGTAAATCCATTCAATAGCTTGATACCACTAATATTGCCCCAGTTATTTTTTAAAGTAAGATAACTGTAGATTAAGTTGGCCGTATACAGAAGATTATTAGGATATCAGCGGGTTTTAATTTTCTTAGAGCATTATTATAAAATACCTAATTTATAATTTTCTTTTTGTTAGCTTTAGTAATTTATTTAATTGCCATGTAAATGAAAAGCATACTCTCCCTTCTTTAAGTATTTTGGCTAAAAACTGAATAAAGTTAAACATATATAAAAATACATTGAATCACATTATTGACTAATAACTCAAAGTCTGCAGGATTGTTTACAATTCAGAAGGATATCTTGATATATTCAGGAATAACAAAAAGAACACAGATTAACACTGAAAACCCCCAAACAGTAAGTAAGTTTCGCACAAAATTCCATCCATGTTCCTCTTGTACCTTTCTACCTGTAACTGACCTCTTCTCTCGAACTACCTTCTGACGAAACCTCTCCACGCCCCCTGCCGGGCCAGAAAACTAGTCAAAGCTTCAGACCACCTGCCGGCTACCTGACATGCAGATATAATAGGGCAGTTTACATGATAGTCAAGACCTTTCAGTATATTCGCAATGAAGTATTTGATGACAACAACCGGGTTAATGCATCCAGTTTACTATACAAAATTGCGTATAGGTTTTGTCTTTTAATACCTGAAAATCGAAGGTTTTGCAAACATTTCATGTAAGACATTACCAAGTCTCTCTCTCTCTCTCTTTCTCTCTCTCTCTCTCTCTCTCTCTCTCTCTGTCTCTCTCTCTCTCTCTCTCCAAGGTGTACAAAGTTATAACATTTAGGTCAATATTAATAAAATTTATTTGTCTTGAGGAATGTGTCCTTCGCGTTCACATTGTGATTACCTGAAGCATTTCTTGTATGCATTTGTGTAAAACCTCTTGGCATATTGCAGTGTGTTCAAAGCTTCGCAAAAGACTTTGAACACTCTTCTTATGGGATCTCTCTCTCTCTCTCTCTCTTTCCTCTCTTTCTCTCTCTCTCTCTTTCTCTTTCTCTCTTTCTCTCTCTCTCTTTCTCTCTCTCTCTCTCTCTCTCTCTCTCTCTCTCTCTCTCTCTCTCTCTCTCTCTCTCGCCCTCTCTCGCTCTCTCTCTTTCTTTCTCTCTCTCTCTCTCTCTCTTTCTCTCGCTCTCTCTCTCTCGCCTCTCTCTCGCTCTCTCTCTTTCTTTCTCTCTCTCTTTCTCGCTCTCTCTCTTTCTTTCTCTCTCTCTCTTTCTCTCTCTCTCCTCTCTCTCTCTCTCTCTCTCTCTCTCTCTCTCTTTCTCTCGCTCTCTCTCTCTTTCTCTCTCTCTCTCGCTCTCTCTCTCGCTCTCTCTCTCTCCAAGGTGTACAAAGTTATAACATTAGGTCAATATTAATAAAATTTATTTGTCTTGAGGAATGTGTCCTTCGCGTTCACATTGTGATTACCTGAAGCATTTCTTGTATGCATTT
>NC_090765.1:55797004-55818796 GCF_036898095.1 Palaemon carinicauda | reverse complement strand
AGAGAGAGAGAGAGAGAGAGAGAGAGAGAGAGAGAGAGAAATTGATGGGCCATTAGGGAGAGAGAGAGAGAGAGAGAGAGAGGAGAGAGAGAGAGAGAGAGAGAGAGAGAGAGAGAGAGAGTGAGATTTGCGAGTTACTGGTGGGCATGGCTGATAATGCGAGCTGTTTCAAACTAGTCTATAACTAAGGAAAGAATTTTGAATTTCTTCAACAAAATATGCAAAGCTGTACGAATGCTGAATTTCCTAAGGCTACCATTTAGTTGGATTTAGGAAAAATATTTTAAATAAATAATTGTGTATAGCCTACATATCATAGATTGTTTTCATAAGCTAAATACCTAAGAATGTATACGATAAACTTATGTTATAGGTCATATAGGTCACAGGGTTTACATGTGTCATAGGACCAGGAAAACTGCTTTTAAGTAAATGGGTCCTTTCTATGTACTCTGTGTGCAAGCTGAGCTATTGCAAAGGATTCATTTTGTCTATTAGTAAAGAGTTTCTGTACAGCTTACTGGAGGATGTGAATGAGAATGTAACAGCTGGAGAATTTATTCAGATAGAGGCAGTAACAGTTGGAGGCAATTGACAGCCCACATTGAAGACATTGTATCTAGATAGATAGATAATCATGTTATATATATGCTGTGTATGTCGAAGAGTTCACTGCCCATGTTAACTAAGGAATTATTTTGTGTATATATACTCTGTCAAAATAACTCTCCTACATTTATCAATAAATTCATGTATCTTTCTCAGCTTTTGAATGGTAGAATATACACAAATGAAGACCAGGGAGGGCCAGGCAATGTTCGCTCCCTCAAACCCCCTTCCTTAGCTCACAAGGATGAAGTTGCAGATACTGCAAGAAACTATCGCCACTAACAATTGTCATTATCTTTAAAATGTGAAAAAATGTCCAATAGAGCTCACACATCAAACCCAAAACTGAAAAAAATTCAATTTCTCTCTCAGATCAAATCGGATTATGTGACTAAAACCAAGTAACACAGTTTTCCAATAGAATATTGAATAAACCATAAGAAAAGACGGCCTTCCAATTTCCCTACTGACGTAAAAAATAGCCCTAAAACCAGGCACTGGTAGGCTGTCTCAATACTGTACCTTCTTTTAGCAACACCTACAATTAGAGACACCTATACAGTAGTGTTGTTAACTTGGAGCTCAAAACCACATTTGCAACATTATATTATTGTTATGCGATATATGAAATTAGGCCTAAAACCAGGCACAGGTAGGTTTTCTCAATAGTGAACCTTCTTTTAGCAACAATTACGATCAAATTCACCTATACAGTAGTATTCTTAACTCGGAACTCAAAACCACATTTGCAACATTATATTATTGTTATGCGATATATGAAATTAGGCCTAAAACCAGGCACAGGTAGGTTGTCTCAATAGTGAACCTTCTTTTAGCAACAATTACGATCAAAGGCACCTATACAGTAGTATTCTTAACTTGGAACTCAAAACCACACTTGCAACATTATCCTATTGTTATGCGATACGTAAAATTAGGCCTAAAACCAGGCACAGGTAAGCTGTCTCAATACTGTACCTTCTTTTAGCAACAATTACGATCAAAGGCACCTATACAGTAGTATTCTTAACTTAGAACTCAAAACCACATTTGCAACATTATCCTATTGTTATGCGATACGTAAAATTAGGCCTAAAACCAGGCACAGGTAAGCTGTCTCAATACTGTACCTTCTTTTAGCAACAATTACGATCAAAGGCACATATACAGTAGTATTCTTAACTTGGAACTCAAAACCACATTTGCAACAGCTTCCTATTGTTAAGTGACAATACATAAAATGACAGTTAAGAAATTTTCATATGATAACCTCTTATCAATGGCGCCTGTCAAAATCAAATATCTTTGTCAATTCAAGTCTTTTTGTAAGAAACTCGCTTACTATTCAAACTTCTGGCGTTGATATCAATAAAAAATCGCGAAAACGTCATAAAAATAAACCCGAAAATTGTGTTCTTACCTCCATTGTTTATAAAAGCACTAGTTTAAAATACTCCGTCCTTCTGTCACAGAGTCAAGACCAGACTGAATCTTCAACAGGCGAAAAATAAGTCCCTAGACAAGCCCTAGAATTTCCCCAAATCAGAAGTTATTTCTCTTACTATTTAACATTTAGTCATAACTAATTATTTGACACACTGTTACATCTTTAACTTTAATAAACAGTGTATTCACTTTACATAAATTCCATTATATTACAAATATTAGGATTAATTTTTTTTTTCAACAGGATGTTCAAATTTTAGGCTATGTGTGTTTTGATTTCAATGTGTGCGCTGGAAGATATAGTCATAAATTTTAATCATATTCTGTCATAACATACGAATCTTAATAAAGATTAAGCCATTCACAGTAATTGAATATTACAAGACTAAATTATTTCATTGCTGTTTTTACATATCAAAACCAAATTTCAATTGTTGAATATCTACCTATCTAGAAAATTGATGTTATAACTTAAGGAACATGAAGATTTAATAATAGCATTAAATTTCCTTAAGATTCAGAGACAGATTGGGTATTGATCAGGTCCCCACGTTTTATTCCCTGAACCGCAAAAATATCCCGATTTGGGAATAATTTCCCCCATAGGTGGGGCCCTTGGTAGAAAATTTACTTCAGCCAATCAGAGACCTCCACCACACTCTGCATTTCTATAGCTATTCCTGTAGTTTGGTAAAGAAATATTTAATTAATCCCTCGATAGACTATTTGGACATATGCATGGTTTTCAAAAGATATTTTTATATAAAAATAATATCTAATCGATATATACAAGAAGTGTATAAACAAACTTAAGGAAACTTTGCGTGTTTCTTTAGCTGAGAAAACCTTCTTTGAGGGGGACTATGGTATACTTACCAGGCATGCCAAACTGATTTGAAATCTATGCTTATAAAAACATTTTATAGAGTCCTATGCATTATTACTGGCACTATCTTTCTCAACTTATATAGCTTAACTGAGGAATAGGAAATGTGGCAATAGATAATTTTATAAGAATAAAATGTAGGGAGAAACTATATAGGTCATAGTTCTTCATTGAGAAGTTTACTAACTTTAAGCCCTAATTTAAGTATTGAATATATATTTCACAAATCATACACTTTAGAATATCGATATATAGGTAGACTATAGGAGAGGGAGACCAAAGCGAAGGTGGTTGTACTGTATCAAGGATGACCTTCGATCAAAGGGATTAACCGGTGACGAGGTGTGGGACAGAGGTAGATGGAGGAAGCTGACCAGAAACAGCAACCCCACATAGAAGCGGGAAAAGATGTAGACAAAGAAGAAGAAGATAGGCCCACCACTCTATCCTACTCACTCAACAGTGGGCCTACACAAATTTATTCATGTAGAACACTTCAATAGTCTTTTGTAAACAAACAACATCCCAACTTACACTAATTCTACTTCTTATTGATAAAAGTAGAATGGCAGAGACCAGGGATAGTGACAATGCCCCAGAGACTGACCATACATACATATGATCAGCACTCAAGCCCTTCTCCATCCAAATTAGGACGAGAGAGGGCCAGGCAATAGTTGCTGATGACTCAGTAGGTAGACATATGGGCTCCCCCAAATCCCCATCCTTAGCTCACAAGGATGGTGAGCTTACAGACACTGCAAAAAACTATCGAGCTCGAGCGTGACTCAAAAACCCAGTCCAGCAGATTGCCAGGCAGGGAAGTTTCCAATAAGCCACCACAACACTTGTAAATAACGTCACTCAAATATAAAATTGAGTCTTGCCATAAATATTGCAAATGTAACTTTAGATATTAATAATCCACATATACAAAGACAAAGCTATTAAAAAAGATGAAAAGTCAACAAATAATCAATTATAACTTTTCACATTGAAAAATGTCCTACAGCAGATCAAACATATTTATACTTCCTGGGATACTCTATTCTTCTTCGCTCAAGTGGATAACTACTGCACTGTATATTATTGTTCAATGGTACTTTCTCTTGGTAAGGGTAAGAAGAGACAATTTAGTTATGGTAAACAGCTCTTCTAGGAGAAGGCCATTTCAAAATCAAACCATTGTTCTCTAGTCTTGCATAGTGCCCTAACCTCTGTACTTTGGTCTTCTACTGTCTTGGGTTAGAGATCTCTTGCTTGAGGGTACACTCGGGCACACCATTCTGTCTTGTTTCTCCTCCCATGTTTTTTAAGTTTTTATAAGAAAGACTAATTTTAATGTTGTAAATGTTCTTAGAATATTTTATTTCAATAGTTCACTACTTCTCTTGTCAATTTATTTCCTTTCCTCACTGGGCTATTTTTCCTTGTTGGAGCCCTTAGGCTTATAACGCAATTTCTGGTCCAGGAGATAATAAACTATGTTTCATATATGCCTTGCCAATAAACTGAGTTAGCATTCTGTTTATTACAGATCTTTGTTTGTAATACAAGGAGTCCTTATAGCATATGGTTCTGTATAGTACAATTATTACCACTAGTTTAGTTCACCTAAGACATGTATCATGGTTAATATGATTTATTTATTCACCCACGAGATGGATTAGGCCGAAACATGAAGTCTCCGTTCAGTTTCTCTTCCATTTGTCCAAACTTGGTAAGAATATTAATTAAGGTGTCGAAAATAAATATTGATATTAATTTAGATCTAAATACTGTAGTCTGTTACCCAAAACAAGTGGCCCTATACAAAATTTCTTCAAAACTAACTTATGTCAAAATACCTTACTTGATAGTTGAATCTTTGTTATCTAAGGTAAAAAATATATCAAAGAAAATATAAGATAACCCATCTTAAAATACCTCACTTCTTCAAGTGTTTACTGAATTTCTTGTGGCTCTGTCAAAGAAATACTGTATTTGGACCATCCAGCGATCTCTACCAAATATATATAATCTGTTAAAATTCTAATAAGTGGCTAAATTAGTGGGGTTTTCAAAATAATTATGTATAACAATTACTCATTTAATAGATAAATGCGCACAAAGGGTACCTAGGCATATTTATATTAGTTTACTATAAAAAAGTAGAAAACGGACAAATTTTCTTCAAAGAAAATTATTCTAAGGCTAACTATATTGAATTATTATAAAAGTAACCCTCATTTCTGATTCCTTTTCTATCATAAGTATATCACTAATTTTATGAATTAATGGCTAAAAATATATAATACTCTCTCTCTCTCTCATATATATACAGTATATATATATATATATATATATATATATATATATATATATATATATATATATATATATATATATATATATATATATATATATATATATATACACTAGAAAAAGGAATACAATACTGTAGTAACACCGAGAGTAATTTAACAAAACATCTATGAATAAATTCTAGATAAATCCACACAGAAATTTCAGAGAATAAACCGCCATTAATATTGTTTAAATATATGCTATCCCAGAGGATCAGAAAATACTAATACTAATTTCTTGATTTCTTCATATGAAACAAGTTTCATATCCCCTAGGAATAGGAAAACTTGAATGAAATATACACAAAACCACTTTAAGTGAAATATAAAGGTTTGCAATAACTGTAAATCAAGGTACTCTTTAATTGTATACAAAGTCAAAACTCATAAATATTCAAGTGCTTTCAAATATCCTGATTAAAGACATATAACTCAAAATGAACTATTTCCACTAATTCTATGTAATGATAGTTATTCTATGTCTGGGAAGTAAACTAAAAATGCTTCAGTATCAATAGGAATATCATATGTAACCAGAAATAGTTAAAAACAAGAAAACCATAAAAAAACTTAGTTCCATGGTGGTTTCTGATAACCCAGATACTACTACTTGCTTTAATGGCTATGATTAAATACCTTCATATCCTAATGTGATATTTATAGAAAAAACACACAAGAGAAATATCACTATTTTTGTTTTTAAATTACGTAAATAGCTTTTTGAGATTCGATGGCCTCGTTGAAATCTACTAAATAATAGAACCTTCTAGCCTCAAGCAGTTGAACTGGTTTACCTTGTAAAACGTAGTATTCAGTTTAGTTCAAAATAAAAATACTTTTGCAACTCACTCACCAATCACGACCAATAGTTGAAATGGTTATTTCAACCTGGTCTAAGGCCAGTATGAGCCCTTGCTTCCACTCAGCCAGTAAAACTAAAAGAAAAGAGACATAGTTCACTCAAGTTGCTTCCATTCTACTCCACCTTCTTGAAAATATGGTTTAGGATTTTAGGGACATTCGAAGGCTTTCCTTAGTTGAAAACTCACTTCTACGAGGCCTGGATAGGTTTTTTTTTTTGTCTGGGACTGAAAACTGTAAATAAATGTGTGTTTTTTTTTTTAAACTAGTTTTCTTATTTCTATCCAAAGATTTTTGGTGTCGAATACACCTACAAGGCTGAGGACTATGAAACGTGACGATGGAGATGGTGAATGGAGAATTGTCGATTTAAAAGCTCAAGATAGAGACGACCGGTGAAATCTAACCGAGGCTCTTTGCGTCAATAGGCGTAGGAGGAGATGGTAGTGGTGGTGGTGATGATGATGATGATGAATGCAGATCTACAGTGGGGTAAAACCGGTTTTTGTGGCTTATTTGTCCGATGTTTCCCGGTTAGATAATATCTATTTCCCTGAGTTAGTAATCGGTGGATAGATTAGAAATTATATATTTCCATCAATTCATATCCTGTAACAGAACGAAAAATAAAGTTTTCCTTTCAATTTTTCTATACATATTCTCCACAGGGAAGTTCACCTTAACGTAAAGAGGTTAACCCACCAGAAGCTTCATTTTTGTTTACATTTCGCCACCTTTCTCTTACTTCTACGGGAGCTATGCTTAACGTTCTTCCTATTGGCATTGGAACGAGTCCTTCTGAAGATGCTGGATATTATCAGATACAAAGTAATGAATACTATGGAGAATATGACAGTACAGCAGACAGCTACATCTAATAAGAGGAACTGCACCCATGAGAGGCTGGAGGATGGACTTCTCAAATGGTGAGCCCCTTTGTGTCTGATGACATATTCGGTCCAAAAGGCAGCTCTATCTCGAGGGGGCACTGGGTGGTCTCGGAGAATCTTTGATGCTGACTTTATGTTTTGTATATATCTGTAAATAATAATAAAATTAATAACAACAAAAACAACAGCAACAACAATAATAATAATAATAATAATAATAATAATAATAATAATAATAATAATAATAATAATAATAATAATAATAATAATAATAATAATAATAAACAATTCTGACGATTATGATGATGATGAGGATTGCAGTATATTTTAGTCTGCTTATAATTTTTACTTCTATTATTAATTTGTCTAAAGGCGAAGATTTGTTTATATTGTTTTAATACTGCATATATATAAGTTATTTACACCTGTGAATAGATTTAAACATGCATCTGTCATTACAATGAACTCTCATTGCTCCTTGAATCAGTACATTCAATGTGAATCTGAACAAAAGATTTTTTTTTTACTGGTGGAATATCTTTTCCGTATAACAAACAACTCTTTTTTTAAGGTTAATTTATATATAATTTCCCTGCCGCATTCAATCTTTAACATTTGAATCACTATAATTGGTAGTTTTATTAACCAGCACAAAATGCTCTTGAGCAGAGTCTCAATGGCATATATAGACAATGCATCACTGACTTCTCTTTCACTACAATATCACATATCCTTCCATTCCAACACATCACGCAAGCCATCTAGTTACCGCTTTCTTGTTTAGACTGTTCTCCCCACTTCTTAGTGGCTCCAAATTTTGCGCCCATGAAACCAATTGTCTCTGTAAGCCCTGAGAGCCCCAGAGTACTAACCTTTAATCATCATTATTCAAAAAATACTAAGCAGACACTTTATTCTAGCAGCTTCAATCTCTTCATGAACATTCACACTCTAACCATGGAAAAATATCAAACAGGAATGGAGGTATAATCTAGTCTCAGATCCAATATACATCAAACCAGCATTACTCATATTCCTGTTTACATATTTAGATATAAGAATACTTTGACAGGAAAAACTTACAAACACTCCAGGCAAATTAACATTTGTATCTAATTGCAATCATATTCTATATTTGTCACTTCTATCATACATACATCATACATATACCAAGATTCTTCCCCCAATTTTGGGGGGTAGCCGACATCAGCAAATTAAACAAAAACAAAAAGGGGACCTCTACTCTACGTTCCTCCCAGCCTGGCAAGGGACTCAACCGAGTTCAGCTGGTACTGCTAGGGTGCCACAGCCCACCCTCCCCCGTTATCCACCACAGATGAAGCTTCGTAATGCTGAATCCCCTTCTCCTGCTACCTCCGCGGTCATCTATGGCATCGGAGGAAGCAGCAGGGCCTACCGGAACTGCGTCACACTTCTATCTTAAGCAACAAATATTTTTCCCATCATACGAGAAACCTGTATGTTCCTAAATATATTTTACTGGTTTATTAAGGTTTTCAATTAACTAAGACTTATATATAATTTCATTTTAAAAACCCGACATTTAGGCAAATGTGTTAAATACTTCTACTAGCAGCAGGGAATTTACAATAGTCCGAGAACAATGGATTCAGAGCTGGATTTCTTAATATTGGTTTTTAAATAGGAATATGTACTAAATACTTGCTCTATCTACTTACACTTCACTCTCAGATATGTTCTTTATCATGTCGAGGAGATAGTCTTCAGTCAGATCCTCCCAGTTTACACTTATGCCGAGTTTAGCAACGTGGAGGAGGTGGGCATTTCTGGGTTGGTCTGCAAATATTGGAATCGCCAGTACTGGTGTGGCATGATAGACAGCCTCTTGGGTACTTAGCATTCCTGCATGACTGATGAACAGCTTCACGTTTTGATGAGCTGAAAGAAAATCATCTGTTAGCATGGACGAATAATCTAAGTAATCCACTCAAATTTGTCTTGAAGGACCGATGTGAAAGTTTGTGATGAAATTGAATTATAATACGAATTTGTCAAAGGAAGTTGAGTCAAGACAATACTAACAGGATTGTTTTTTCCAATAATCTACAACGATGTGATGAATATAGGCTATATATATATATATATATATATATATATATATATATATATATATATATATATATATATATATATATATATATATATATATATGTGTGTGTGTGTGTGTGTGTGTG
Organism: Palaemon carinicauda; assembly: GCF_036898095.1. Classification (NCBI taxonomy): domain Eukaryota; kingdom Metazoa; phylum Arthropoda; class Malacostraca; order Decapoda; family Palaemonidae; genus Palaemon; species Palaemon carinicauda. Next base: position 55,809,543 of record NC_090765.1, on the reverse strand, counting down.
TGTGTGTGTGTGTGTGTCTGTGTGCCTACACGTTGAGAAATACTATATAGAAATATTGAAATTACACTAAAAATAAAAAAAAATACGTACATCAAGAAATGTGCTGCTCTTAATGCTGACTAGTTGGTTATTATTATTATTATTATTATTATTATTATTATTATTATTATTATTATTATTATTATTATTATTATTATTATTATTATTATCCACGCCATAACCCTAGCTGCAAAAGCAGGATTATATAAGCCCTAGGTCTCCAACAGGGATATAATAGAAAACACAGGTATCTTAATACATAAAACACAGAAAATATTATAAGGAGATGGGTTTCCACGTGCGCCCCTTACACGAGCTCTTGATGAATCCGGAATATTCAGGAATAATTAGATTGACCATCCACTTTTAAAGATGCCTGTCCAATTCACGCTTTTGGAAGGGGGATCACAGATCAAAATTGATTTACCTCACGTCACTAGATTTGGCTCCTTGGATATTTGAGGAAATAGATTATGTATTTGTTCGTTCCCTGTGCTAATTATATACTTGTATTTTCTTGGGTAAATGTGTGTTTTCATGAAATGAATAGCGTGTGTCTTTTCATGAGATGAATAGAGTGTGTCTTTTCATAAGATGAATAGAGTGTGTCTTTTCATGAGATGAATAGAGTGTGTCTTTTCATGAGATGAATAGAGTGTGTCTTTTCATGAGATGAATAGAGTGTGTTTTTTCATGGAATAAATAGAGTGTGTCTTTTCATGAAATAAATAGTGTGTCTTTTCATGAAATAAATAGTGTGTCTTTTCATACAAGAAATAGAGTCTGTCTTTTCACGAAATAAATAGAGCGTGTCTTTTCCTGAAGTAAATAGCGAGTGTCTTTTCATGAAATAAGCAGCGTGTATATTTTCATAAAAAAAAAATCCGACGATTAAGGAGAATTCTGTGGCACAAAACACTACGTTGAAAAAAGTTATCTCCGACAATCCAAAATCATATATGTACTTTGAAAGGAAGAATAAATAGCTGATAATCATTGCATATTGTGATAAAATTTAGAAATATTTTTCTTATTAGAGCTACAAGGGTATATTCGCTGACGTTTCCTTTATTGCTTACTTATTAGTTAAAGTTTTTAACTGGTAAAATCTTGTACCCGTGAAAGGATGAACTCAGTGCGTTTCTTTTGAGAGTTTTTGTCAATATTGTAACGCAGCGTAAAAAAAAAACAAAATCAATTAAAAACTACCAAATTTAATATTAAAAAACGACCAAAATTAATAAAAAACTACCAAATTTAATATAAAAAAACGACCTAAATTAATTAAAAAAACCGACCAAAATTCATTTTAATGTGCATTTATGGCCATAAAAATGAAGCTCGTATCTCATTGTCTAAAATTATTAAAAAATATTCTTTTAAAGTAGATTTTACGGATGTTTGAACTAATTTTCTGCTGATGTGATATGGTCATTATCTTTTTATTTACAAATTTTTATGTAGAGCTTACCAAGTTTGATTAACGGGAATCCACCGAACCTGCTTTTTCTGAAGAAAGAAATAGAGAAAGGAGGCAGGAAAAATATAATCTCTCGGATTTTAACTAACTGTGTCAAGTCCTTACTGCTAAGAGATTCAGAATATCAAACAACCAAAACTTATGAATATTATTTAGAACCATTTTTTTAAGTAAACAAACTCGAATTCTGCTTATCACATTCTTGGTCTTTTTATAAGATTTCGTTTTATCTAATTAAACTTTTGGTATGAATATCTTGGGGCTTATATATTTTTTCATTGTGATTTCAAAAAACGGAACCAAAACAACATGCCATTTTCATTGTTAAGATAATGGCTTAATCTTTATATATATATATATATATATATATATATATATATATATATATATATATATATATATATATATACATGTATATATATATATATATATATATATATATATATATATATATATATATATATATATTTATATATACATGTGTATATATATATATATATATATATATATATATATATATACATATATATATATATATACATATATATATTTTATATATATATATATATATATATATATATATATAAATATATATATATATATATATATATATATATATATATATGTATATATATATTTATATATATATGTATATATATATATATGTATATATATATATATATATATATATATATATATATATATATATATATGCTTATTTTCATCACAGATCTTATGATCTGTGGTACTAATAAAGATATTTTTTTTTTATTAAATTGTCTGTAATATTTCGGAATGTTAAATTTTCTTAATAATTCGTCTGTAATATTTCGGATTTTGTAAAATTTCCTTATCAATTTATCTATAATACTTCGGAGTTTGTCGAAAAATATTGTCTTTGAATCTTATCAGTAAGCCAATAGATCCTCAGATGTCTTTTATCTGTTATTTAGCAAATAATACCTAAAACTTATCATTTAATTTCATGATTTTTATTGTTTTCAGACTGAAACTCACTTCCTACATGTTGACGAGTATAAGTGACATTTTAGCATATAAATTAAATTCTTTGACATTAATTTTTTTGTTTCAGTTAATTCAATAAATAGAAGTCTGTGTATGTCTATAAAGAATTATAATAAAAATGAAACCATTATTAAAAAGAATCATAGATAATGTCCGGAATGTGAAGAGACTGAAAACTCTAAATCTATACGTCATAACTTCATAGTACAATGAAAATGACGATGAATCTTATCAGAAAACACCTGAGTCTTATTAACAGTACTAGCTAATCTACAACCCTAATTGGAAAACAAGGATGCCATAAGCCCAAGGACCACATCAGGGAAAATAGCACAGTAAGGAAAGGAAATAAATAAATAAACTAGAAAGGCGCTTAGTAGAGAGCAGACGTCCGCCGCGGTAGCTTATTTCTCGACCTTTTTGCTTGACCGTGACCTTCACCTTCCAAAATTTAATAATTTTCAGATTTCTACATAATAGTTAATCCCCGCAAGTTTCATTACTATACGATTAAAATTGTGGTCAGGAAGCTGTTCACAAACAAACAAACACACACAAACAGGGGATAAAACATAACCTCCTTCCAACTTCATTGGCAGAGGTAATATTGCATTTGAAAACAGTGGAATATGATTTGGAAACTTACCTAGAACATCCTGTTGCGGTAGCCACTTCCTAATGAGGACATTGTCAGATACACCTGGGATTTCTCCTTCGTATTTCCAAACAACCCTTTCTTCCAGTCTCGAAAAAACTTTGACGAAGGTGTCTCGCCAATGGTCCGGCAATGTTATCCCTTGTGCCACAGTGCCAAGGCTGAAGTAGATCACACCTGATTCTCCAGCTCCAGTTATCCAGTCTTCGAGATCCTGTATGGGATGATTGGAAGACATTTTTCAGTATTTCAATAGTAAAGGTTTAAGGTTTTAAAGTTTAAAGGACACTCGTGAATAGCAGAGGTAAGGGAGAGTGACAATGCCCTAGCTAGCAGGTCAATGCCCTATTATCAACGCCTAAGCACCCTTCCAGTATAGAATGATGGGAAGACACATTTCACTATTTCAATAGTAAAAGTTTGCTTTAAAAGTTTAAAGGCCGCTCAGTAATGGCAGAGGTAAGGAAGAGTGACAATGCCCTAACTAGCAGGTCAATGCCCTATGATCAACGCCCAAGCTAGGACCAGGGAGAGTCAGGCAATGACTGCTGATGACTCAGCATGCCGATCTATACGCGTCCCCAAAAGAGGACACTACAAGAAACTATCGAGCTTAAGCGGGACTCGAACCTCAGTCCGGCCGATAACCAAGCAGGGACGTTTCCATTAGGCCACCACAATGAATATTACTTCGATAGCATTAATGAGAGATAAGCTTTTATTTGACATCGTATAACTTAGAACTAGTAACGCTTAAGTAATATTAAAATAAAAATAAAAATCTAAATAGCTTTCGATCAAAAGGCTTGTCGACAGCGGTAGCTGCTACTACTTTGAATTCTTAATCATAATTCTATTACAATAGTATAAACATGATCACCATCAACGTTCAAAATTCTTTTTTATTACTATTGACAGGATTATAGTTCTTATTACAATTTAGTAACCGAAATATATCTTAATGTCGTTATTATTTTAAATCATTTTCATCCAACGATATCTAAATCGGCTCTATTTTATCGTAAAATAATCTTGATGTAAAATCTGTTACTGCTGGAAATCAGGAATCACGATGAGCAAATTTATGCTCTCTCTCTCTCTCTCTCTCTCTCTCTCTCTCTCTCTCTCTCTCTCTCTCTCTCTCTCTCTCTCTCTCTCTCATTGAAACATGATTACTTCGGTAAAGTTGAAACTGAACAATTTGTGTATTGATGTACTCATGCAAAGAAAAATAAGAATTTATCATGGATTTTTTTTTTTTTAAGTGAAACCGATTTCATTCCAATACTAAAACCACTAACACGAACTTGTATCGATCGCGTCACCCATTATTATTATTATTATTATTATTATTATTATTATTATTATTATTATTATTATTATTATTATTATTATTATTATTATTATTAATCGCTAGGCTACAACCCTAGTTGGAAAAGCAGGGCTCCAACAGGGAAATATAGCCCCTCGAGGAAGGGAAACAAGGAAACAAATAAACTACACGAGAAGAATAAGCAATCAAAATAAACTGTTTTGAGAACAGTAACAGCAGTAAATTAGATCCTTCATTTATAAACTATAAAAACTTCAACAAAAGAGGAAGAGAAATAAGAAAGTAAGAAAGAATAGTGTGCTCGAGTGTACCTCCAAGCAAGAGAACTCTACCCCAAGACAGTGGAGGACCATGGCGCATAGGTTATGGCACTACGAAATAACTAAAGGATTCTATAGACGAGGAAGACTACGACGACCGGATAAACAATAAATTATGATAATGAAAGGAAGTACGTGAAATATGTAAAGTTTCTTGGAAAGAAAAATATCTTAAGCTACTCGAAATGAGTAAAAAGTCATGTTGGCAGAGGGCGACTTTAAGAGGTATGTGAGGTGATATGGAAAATAGTTGAGAAGCTCGGTGGATTTAATTAAAGTAGGGGAGACAAAGTATAGTTAATATGAGGGCTTTGTGAATGTCTTAGGAAACTTCGATGATCAATAAGTTAGTCAAGTTGGGAAGATGCGATAGACTAGAGGGAGATTAACAGGGGTTGATGGTTTAAAGGTTTAAAGGCCACTCATGAATGGCAGAGGTAAAGGACAGTGACATTGCACTATCAAGCAGGACAATGCCCTAGAGACTGACTATATTACATATGATCAGCGTCCAAGCCCCCTCTCCATCAAAGCTAGGACCAAGGAGGGCCAGGCATTGGCTGCTTATAACTCAGCAGATAGACCTATAGGCTCCCCAAACCCCCTAACCTTAGCTCACAAGGATGGTGAGGTTTCAGCGACCAAAGAAACTAACGAGTTTGAAGGGGACTCGAACCCCAGTCTGGCATTCACCTGTCAGGGACGTTACCACATCGGCCACCACAACCCTTGATTATATTTTCATATATATAGAGTGATTTGTTAGATCAAGAAAAGATAACAACCAAAGCCGTTTCTAGAATACTGCAGGACAAAGGCCTCAGATATGTCAATTCATGTCTGGAGTTTGGACCATTTTCATCACCACGCTAGCCACTGCGTATTGGTGATGCTGGCAGATTTTCGTCTGATCATTAATAGCAAACCCAGCTGTATGGGTGGCCCCGATTAGTACAGCTTTGCTGATCACGTCGATACACAAACCCTTTAACCAAGTTAAAGAATTCCCACTCAGAAAGGTGTGTGTGTGTATATATATATATATATATATATATATATATATATATATATATATATATATATATATATATATATATATATATATATATATATATATATATATATATATATATATATCCTGAGATTAACATTATTCCAACCTAGTATGGGTAACCCAAACTAGTATAGCTTTGTTAATCAAGGCGATGCTTAAACCCTTACACCACGTTAAGATATCTCCACACAAATTAAGAAAACTACACGATAAAGAAATAGCTCTTTTCTTCAATATACTTTTGTTTAAGGTGGATGAGAAATAATGGAGGAATTTGAACGTGTAATAAAATTATATAAAATCACACCGGAGTACTGCTAGCTAGATTTCTGAGAAGTCACTTCAAGTGAAAGAAAATTTTTCATAAATATAATGTAACAAATTAAGACGCAGACCAAAAGAATTTAAGAAGTTATATTTTCGATGTGTATGAACTTTATCTTAGGTGAAAAGGAATCTTGAGAAAGTAGGAGCCGATATAGCCTCAAGACTTGTGCAGAAGTACGTGCTATTTGAAACTGCACATATAGTGAGGAAAGTGATGGATTCCTAAGGAAGCTGGATGCAACCCGGAATCACACGCTATAAACCACCAGTCTCTGTACCATGTGATTGACATAAATAATAATAATAAAAAAAAAAAATAATGATAATAATAAATATGAACCTCGAGTCGTAATGAAAGATGAGGGCGTCACTAATCAAGAAAGATTGAAAGAATTTGGTAATAAAGTACTTCCAAAGTACCTGAAGGGATTTCTCACGTGACCAGCCCTCAGTCCTCAAGTTAACGCCAGACTGGAATTCGTGTCCCGCTCAAACTCGTTAGTACCTTTGGTTGCTGCAATCTCACAATCATTGTGAGCTAAAGATGGTGCTTTGGGGGAGCCTATAGGTCTATCTGCTGAGTCATCAGCAGCCATTGCTGGCCCTCCTTGGTCCTAGTAAACATGGAAGTTTTTTCATCTTTATCTACCAAGTCACGGTACTCTTTTGATTTATGTTATGAAACTCGTCTAAAGTTAGTTTATAAAAGACTCAAAAGTAGTCACGAAACGCTAATTTTTATTTTCCTGAAAGATTGAGACGTAGTTTAATTTAGCATATAATATTACTGTCCTTTGCCTCTGCCATTCATGAGCGGCCTTTAAACCTTGAAGTGGCCCACCGATCCCAGCCAGAGAACCATCCACGAAGTAGCCTGCATCATAATCTATAGATCTAGGCCTGCACGGCATACATAACAACCTTCTCCTGGTTGATGATCTCCGTAGCCGAGTACGTGGCTGAGAGTCCCGACAATTTCACGAAAGGAACCCCTCTCGTAAGTGTCTTGAATTTCATAGCCAGGTTAAAACCAAGATATATATATATATATATATATATATATATATATATATATATATATATATATATATATATATATATATATATATATATATATATATATATATACTTTCTTTAAACTTCGGCGAAACCTTCCCCCAAGGCCCCAACCTCCTGACGAACCGGCGATCAAAGTGATTGCATTTAATTCGAATGATCCCAGCGAGGGAACGTGACGGAGGTAAACACTCAATAACGAGTGAAATGTTGGGCAATTGGAACTAAATGCTGCCATTTAGTCATCGTTAGTCGTGGGCAAAAGCTAACCAATACTTTGCCCAGATAGCAATGAAGTATAATCAGTACAGTAGAGGCAGGATTAATATATGCCAAGAATATTATGTTATAAAATCTATATCAAAGAGAAAGGTTTTCTAATGGCTATAGAATATAGCGAAGGCCTTTAGCCTGGTTGACACTGCATAAATCTAGCAAGTTTTCTTTTCTTTAAGCACATTGATCTATTGCTACATACTGTATATCTATGATAGATCATATGGGGTCATTTATATGCTAAATTAAACTACGTCTCAACCTTTCAGGAAAATAAAAATTAGCGTTTCGTGACTACTTTTGAGTCTTTTATAAACTAACTTTGGACGAGTTTCATAACATAAATCAAGAGTACCGTGACTTGGTAGATTGGGATGAAAAAAAAAAAAACTGTCATGTTACTTTACTTCTTCGATTATGAAAACAAGTTGCTTAAAGGCATCGCTTCTGAGGCAAGAGATCCAATTGGCTGGGAAACCTTAAGAAATTGCTCTGAGGTATTTATGGCTCTAACATTGAACAGACATTAGAGGCGATAATTATCATTGTCCTAACAATCTCAAGGAAATCTTAGGAAGTTTATTGAATAACTGATTAATGGATTATAAGGTATCACAAGATGCTGAGAGAAATAATCAGCGTATAATGGATCTTTTGTGTTTTGACAAAAGGAGTTAATTAAGGGTGAGCCATATCTAGGAAGAGCTCTATTTGTTTTAAAAAGATTAACAAGTTTTTGTTTACATGAAAAAGACTGTATACACGAATAAATGGAAGTATGAAGGGAAGATAAAAAAGTATTTTATATAGAAGATGTAGAAGCAATGAAAATTAGGGTAGAAATAAAAAAAAGATAAACATAATCTAACCAGAAGAGATAATAGCAATGAAACAGAGGACATGACGGGTGAACACAAGACGCAAGTACTGTAATCAGTAACTATAGTGGCAATAAGATAAAAGATAATATGGAAAAAGGAGAGCCACAATTATTATTATTATTATTATTATTATTATTATTATTATTATTATTATTATTATTATTATTATTATCATCATCTGCTAAGCTACAACCCTAGTTGTAAAAGCAGGATACTATAAGCCCAAGGGCTTCAACAGGGAAAATAGCCCAGTGAGGAAAGGAAATAAGGAAAAACTAGAAGAGAAGTTTAAGAACAACAATAACATTAAAATAAATCTTTCATTTATAAATTACAAAAACTTGAAAATAACAAGAGGATAAAAACTCCAAAATAAGAAGAGGAAGAGAAACAAGATAGAATAGTGTGCCCGAGTGCACACTCAAGCATGAGATCTCCAACACATATAGAAGTAATGAAATAGAAGATAGGAAGAAGGAAGTATATATAAAAGTACTTCAATCAGGGGATATAGTATCAATGAAATAAAAGAAATAGGAAGGATGAAAGAAATATATATGTACTTTAATAAGGAGATATATAGCAATCAAATAGAAAATAGAATGAATAATAAATTGATACAACTATTTCAATTACAAGAATTAGTAGCAATGAAGTAAGAGATAAGATAAATGAAAGAGAAATACTAATATCCCCATTAGTAGATAGAGTAGCAATAAAATAGAACATTACAATTTCATTCGTATAAAGATTGACCTCCTAGCTTCTCTTTTAACCCACTTCTGTCCAAAATTTCAAACAGCCCTCACCAGAACGTCAGGCAGGCAAGCCCAAACACTCCACTGTAGTGGACAACTACATCAGTGGTCTCCTCAGTAAACAGCTTAAACTTACATTCCTGATAAAGGTATTCTGATACGTGTATATGGTAGCAATGAAATACATATATAGTAAAAAAAGAAGTATATATGATAGTAATAAAATAGAGATATAATAAAAAAGGAGATTATGAATTATAGAAATATAGAGGCAATATCAGGATCAGGAACCTTCCAAAATAAGACTGTTAAAGGGTGAAGGAAGAGTTGCCAAAGGTGTCTATAATATGAAATATATTATCTGTTTCTTTTGCAGCAGAGACGAGGGAGATAGAATGGATTATAGATTTTATTTTTAAAGATCACTAGATTATGAAGCCTTAACCATACGAACAGCGTTTGAGTGACAGCAAAGTAGAAAGTTTAGTAATATAAAGAAATAAGAAAAGGATTGGCTTAAGAACGATCAGAATCAAGCTTTTCAAGATAAAGAATGGAACGATGATATAATTAATGAATGGACAAATCTCTCTCGATAAATTAAGAAACAGTGAGTATATAAAACAGTATTATAAATCTGGATATCGTTACGCAGTTTTAAGGAGGCAACAAATAAGTTGAATTCTGAGTATGAATAAAATAACGGAGTCCTTATTTTTTTTTTTTACTTTAATTTCTGCAAAGTATAGTTTATTATTCCATTCTGTCTATTGTTCTCTTTAATGAAATGATATACAACACTATTGTTCCCTTGTATGCAAGTAGCCAGACTTGAGACCTCATGTATGAGACTGCAGTTTCTTACCAAGTTGCAAACACCTACAGAAACTAGAGGGGCACTCAGTAGAGCGCAGACCGCCGCGGCGGCAGCTTATTTCTTGACCTTCTGCTCGAGCCTGACCTTGACCCCCGACCTTAAAATATGTACTAATTGACGTGGATTTTCATAAGCTCAAATATGAACCAAGTTTAAAGTCTCTGTGACAACGATGTCAAAACTTACGACTAATTACGTAAATTGGACATTAGGCTTGACCGTGACCATGACCTTGACCTTCCAAACTTTAATAATTTCCAGCTTTTTACATGAGAGTTAATCGCTGGAATTTCATTACTCTACGATTAAAATTGTGGCCAGGAAGCTATTTACAAACACACACACAAATTACACACTAACAGGGGTGAAAACATAACCTCCTTCCAACTTCATTGTCGGAGGTAATAATGACTAACCTCAGACAATGATCGACCAGGTCGGCAGTGTAAACATCCAACATCGACTTGCAGCGGAAGGAGCGGGATTGTGACGTCGAAAGAAGGACAGTAATTTAGTAAAACTAAACTCTGATTCCTTTCAATTTCTTCCAAGGCTGGAACGTCAGGAAAGATGGAAGATATCTGCGTTAAAAGAAGATATGTGTAGTATTTTTCAAGGCGAATGGCAGGTTTTAAATGTGTAGAGATGAATATTTATATATATATATATATATATATATATATATATATATATATATATATATATATATATATATATATATATATATATATATACATATATATATATATATATATATATATATATATATATATATATATATATATATATATATATATACATATAATATATATACACACACACACTTCTGCTAAATTCTCAAACAAAAAAAGCTAATGAATGTTTAATTGATAAACAAAGTAAATACTTGAAACATTAAGACACATTTGACTGGAAATAGGAAAACTGAAAACCACACAGTCAGCACTAGAGAAATATTTGTTTGCTTTTAACTGGTTTTATATATATATATATATATATATATATATATATATATATATATATATATATATATATATATATATATATATATATATATATATATTTTACCTCAGCCTGTATTTTCGGGAGAATAACGTAGTGCTTGATAAAGCCAGCCATGAAGTGCATTGCAACGTTGATCATCCTCTGCCAGAAGCCCATTGGTTGAAGCAGCATCACCTCTCTGTTTGGTACGTAAGATGGATTGATGACGTTCCCCATAATAGCACTCTGAATGGGGTCCATCCCTGAAGCTACTAGCATTGCCAGAGGGGTTTCATGAGCGAAAGGAAACATCATCTGCCGAAGATATTTACATTTTCTAACTAGAAACGAAACTGTAAGAGAGATTATTCGAGTGTAATATGTGGATGAGATCATGGTGAGGGGTAGATGGAGATGGTTTGGGCATGCTCTTGGCACTCCCCAGGAGAGATTAGTTCAACAAATTTTCAACTGGGCTCCACAAGGCACCAGAAGAGTTGGAAGATCCAGGCCTACATGGCTGAGGACTATGAAACGTGATTACTCGAGTGCCATATGTGGATGATATCATGGTGAGGGGTAGATGGAGATGGTTTGGGCATGCTCTTCGCACTCCCCAAGACAGATTAATTCAACAAACTTTCAACTGGGTTCCACAAGACACCAGAAGAGTTGGAAGATCCAGGCCTACATGGTTGAGGACTATAAAACGTGAAGTTGGAGATGATGAATGGAGAAGTACTGATTTAAAAGCTCAAGATAGAGACGACTGGCGAAATCTAACCGACACCCTTTGCGTCAATAGACGTAGGAGGAGATGATGATGATGAAATGAAGGAATCACCACACACAAAGAATACGTTCTCCTTCGGCTTAGCTAATTGATTTTCATTCTTAGTTCCTGTACACATTGAAAGGAAGGCCATTCTTTTATAAAACTGTAGATTTACATTAATGACTCAATAAAACCAAAACAGAATATTTTTTACAGGATGTACTGTTTGCCACTAAGCTTTACATTACTGCCATGAAACAGTGTAAATATCCTAGCAGTAGATAAGCACATTAAAAAGTATCTATACTTGCTTTAAATTCTCCAAAAGAGAAAAAGATTCATTTCATATAAACCCCTTATAGATAATACCCCATTTTCTTGATAACACACAAGTTCCAGAGAAGAATAAAGCTACGCTATAAAAATATCAACTAACCTGATTATAGAAATTATCGACCATAACCAGATGAAACTCCTTACGACGTTCATAGAGAGCCATTACCTCGGGCAACTCGTACAGATCTCTGGTCATCAAGGGCGCTCCCTCCATCACCAGGGAGAATATCTCCCATGGGTGATCACGAGCGGAGAAGAGCTGGAATTTGTCTTCTTGAAAGTGGGGCAGCCCGTGGTAGATCTCTCTGATGTTGGGGTTGTTAGAGATCGGCGGGTGGTTTACCAGGAGCTCGATCTGAAAT
>NC_090765.1:55759504-55794504 GCF_036898095.1 Palaemon carinicauda | reverse complement strand
AGGAGGCTCTTGCTTTAATTAAAGCGCTAAATCATTTTAATATCTATTTATCAAATCACTCCTCCCAAATAGAAGTTTACTTGGATCATAACCCATTGATTTTCAGTAACCGTTTTAAGAACAAAAACTCACGAATACTTAGATGGAGTTTGGTACTCCAGGAGTACAACCTTATCATTAAGCATATTGCCGGCAGGAAGAATATTGTGCCTGATGCTTTGTCCAGGGTTTATGAGAGAGTGGACGGTCATTAGTGTTTACTTTGTATATATATATATATATATATATATATATATATATATATATATATATATATATATATATATATATATATATTTTTTTTTTACCGGCTAATTATTTTTTTTATTTCAGATTATGTTTAGTATAATTATGTTCACCATTTTTTTTTGTCTTTAATAGTTTAGAATCTGCTTTGGTACTCTACTAATTATCTTTAAGTTTACCCTTTCTTATATTATCAATGTAAGTTCATAATTCAGTTTAAAAAAAAAAATAATATATTTTTTTTTTCTTATTGGTGGGGGGCTGTAATATCAGCTACTTAAGTTTTATCTTGTGGCTCCATTAAAGTAAACATTTGTTTATTAATTGCTGTCAATATTTTATCAGTTCATTTGAGCCTCGAATTCTTGGTTCAAGTTTTGTATTGTTGCGCTCCCCCACCGAATGTTATTTGCTAATTGGTACTCCGCCCATGAAATGTTCTCTTTACTTTCATGTATGAGTGTTTTGGTAGTTTCGTCTTCTGTCTCCTGCCACGTTGGACTGTTTAAGAGGCGATTTACATATTTTTCGTCTGGATGGAGGGCAGATTGTTATATATATATATATATATATATATATATATATATATATATATATATATATATATATATATATATATATATATATCACCTCCTACGCATATTGACACAAAAGCCTCATATATATATATATATATATATATATATATATATATATATATATATATATATATATATATATATATATGTATATATATATATATATATATATATACATATATATATATATATATATATATATATATATATATACAGTATATATGTATATATAAACACACACACACACACACACACGCATATATATATATATATATATATATATATATATATATATATATATATATATATATATATACATATATATTCTAAATGTTGTAAGTGGTTCCTTTCTTATGGCACTCAACTCTCTCCTGAAGGCATGCAACAACAAATGAACTCGAGTATATATATGACAGAAAAGTACCTCTTGTAAGATCAAATTAATATATCAAAAGAGTTTTTGTGTTTAGATATAGGCTTATTATTACAAATAGATTGTTTATGATGGCGTAAATTGTCTAATGTTTATGTTGGAGAACCTGGAACTCCACAAGGCATTGGCTCCACCTTCATCAGTAACACCAGAACTGAAATCAAGAATTCCTTTTAAACTTTTAAATAAACCTAGAAAATAAATCATGATTGAGCTTTAGTATATAAACTATAAAAATGTATTTTTATAAAGCTGAGATATATTTTTTCTGGATTTTTTATTATTTTGTGGATGGAATATACAATAGTTTTTTTCCCTACTACAATTTTTTTTTTTACCCACTGACAATAGTGCGAATTAGTTTTTGATAGAATTTTATATATATTGTATAATGATAAAATTTTCTTTAGTTTATAAAGTAATGAGACATAAGTCTCACAATTACGCTAAATCTAAAAAGAAAACTTTTACATTCAAAACAGTAGGTTTCTTACGCATCAGGTTAGCCAACCTTAAGAAATCAAATATATGAAAAGAAAGGTAAAATAGTAATTCTTAAAATATATCTCAAATTGAAAACCAAAATTTATTTGAGGTGTGATTCATATTTAATCTTGCTTAGAAGAATGTCAATATACTGAATTACCATAAATATGTTTATAATGTTGTAGGCTGTTTTTGTTTCTTCACAAATTTCATCCGTTTTGATGATTTAACATTCCAGACTCAGTACATTACTAAGTCATATGAAATCAATATAAAAGTAGATGAAGGAAATACAACATTGGTAGTTGATCCACAATTAATATCCTGATAAGAATCCCTTATGATATATTGTCGTCTGTTCATAGTTCTTTACGTTTAAAAAGTTTATGAATAATTACATGTCCCCTTCATAGCCTTTATCAATAAATTATCTTCGTACATATAAGTCAGATCTACCTATAGTTATATGATCTTGGCATATAATAACATATATTTCTTTAAATATTTTGCTATCTTAAAAAGTTAAAAGAATCTAATGTTTACGTTCCTCTTCACTGGAGAATAGGCGCTGCAAACCTTTCGGTTTAAAAAAAAAGATGAATCACATAATATAATCTGTCCATGAGAAATTCAGCATTGCCATAAGATAATACTCTTAATTCTAACATGTTTTTTCATTAATATACGATTCAAATTCCTATTTAGAGCTTTATTGTAAAGTATTCCATTCACTTTATTCGTTGGCAATTCTGGACCACTCCTACCGTCCTGTCCAATTTTACCAGAATTGAAGTCAAGAATTCCCTTATAATACCTTTTATTTTTGTAAAGATATTTCCTATTCAAGCATTTCTATTGTGGAAAAATCTTTTCATTTTATAATTCCATTACCATATATGTATATGAGAGGTTATTAATGTATTTTTTAGAATAAATACAATAGTCTTTTTGTTGACTGACTGAATTTTCCCATGTTCTTAAAGATACCAATAGATGGACTCAGTGAGGTCATTCTGGGAGTAAAATACTGGAAATATGTGGTTTTGAGGACCATTCGGGGAGTTTCTCCTTGGTCGACTTAGCCAATAGGAACACACCATTCAGGACTTAGCCAATAGGAACACACCATTCGGCCAAACTGTTAGAAAATAGTTGTTTGCTCCTTCAATTACCTAAAATTGCTAAAGGACAATTCAACAAATAATATAATACACCCTATTCGAATACCTTATATTGAATTACAGTACAGAAACACTTTATAGAAAAGTATTCATGATTAGATATATTTTTCATTTAAAAGACATACTTGGATAAATAGTAAAAATTATAATAGTAAATACACTATTATGTAAGATAAAAAATTTTTCATGTAGATATACGATGAAGTTTATATGTTATAAATTGTAAGATTGTAATGTGTATTTCATAATAAAAAAATTAATGTCTTTTTATATTACATTAATTATATATCATTTATATCAATTACTGAAAATTATTCAAGTAAATATACTATGAAGATTATAAATGTGTATTTTATAATAAAAAAAAATAGCTTTATATATCATATTATTTATATATCAGTTATATCAATTATTGAAAAAGATAGAAGCTCAGGCAATGCTCATAATTAAACTCTTTTATCGTCATCTAATTTTCAAAAGTGAAGTCCACCAAAATTAATTCATTTTTATATATTGATTCATTGATTTTGTTTAAAGTTTTATTTGTTTAAACGAAATACCTTGTCATATGTGTAATTATAATTATGATTATAATAAAAACTGGTAATGATATTCATATTTACTTTGATAATTAGGAAGAAATATATTTAAAAATTTCTCATATTTCAATCCTGTGATCCAGTGTTATTTTTCTCTTTAGAATCAAAATTTTGGATAAGGAAGTAAGTAACTTTGAAAGGATGCAATAAATGTATTACGGGAATGCATTATTTGATATATATATATATATATATATATATATATATATATATATATATATATATATATATATATATATATTTATATATACATATATGTACATATATACATACATATATACACACATATATATATAGTATATATATATATATATATATATATATATATATATATATATGTGTGTGTGTGTGTGTGTGTGTGTGTATATACCCTCAAGGAAGAGAACTCTAACTCAAGACAGTGGAAGACCATGGTACAGAGGCCATGGCACTACCCAAAACTAGAGAACAATGGTTTGATTTTGAAGTGTCCTTACCTTGTGACCTCTCTCAGCCAGGGTTTCTGCCAACGTCAGGAACAAAGTCCTATGACTCTGGGAAGAAAGTGGCAACAGCATGAGGATGTTGTAAGATTCTGAAGACAGTGTGCCATTCGATTTGACATTTGCTGCTTGCAGTAACATCACTACCACTAATGCAATAAAGTAAAATGCCCTCATTTTCATTTCATCTGTGAAAGGTAAAAAGGCAGTACGAGGTAGTAATAGTTTGATGTGTAGGAAACATGGAGCACAAATATGATATTACCTATAAGAAAAACTTTGCTCTTACAAACGATTAGTTTTAACATAAGATATTCGGATTTGATAATGTTGTTTTTATAACTCACACGAAAACTCTATATGATCCACAACTTTGCTACTTTCTTAAACGAAAACATTTTCCAAAAAACAAAAAAAAAAAACAAAAAAAAGTTCAGGCGAGAGGAGTAATTACTGTTCTCAAGGTACGAGGCGAGGCGAAAGAATCCACTTATAGTAATATCAACAAATTTTCAATTAAGAGAAAGCGAGACCTATGAAATGACAGCTTCACTGCTAGGTAGAAAATACGACCGGAAACGGAGTTGATAAACAGAGTATATATTTATATGTCAGAAAACAGACTATGATGAAGTCTCCATCCCCAAGGCGAGAGCGAGCTGCTTCGCAGTTTTCATTTTTATTTTATAATTCATTTTAATAACATCGTTCGTGTACTTGAGAAGGAAGGTGCAGGGTTGCAGAGAAATTGCATATCACTTGTATTTGTAATTTAATGTCATTAAAGGATATGGAAATTGCGAAATGATAATGATTCATATAAATATATTGAATTATTTGGAATTATAAGACTCGACAAAAAAATCAAAACGAAAAACAGAATATTTTTCGATGAAAAAATTGTTTGATTTTGCTGTTACAGAAAATTGTTTTAATTGGTATTTAATTATTTATATACCAAACATGAAAAAGCTCCTTGATTACTTTAAAACCACAGTCGACAAGAACATTAGTAAATTGTGAAATTCACGTATAAATAAACATTGTATGAAGACAATTTCCAATTTCATTCGTAGATATGATGTTTCAAAATTCAAAGATTTTTTAGTTCAGAGAGTCTGAAAATTATCTTTAACTTACCTTTAATTCATCAAAGGTATAATAATAAAATAACGTTTTTTTTTAACGAAATTACGATATCAAAACATTTGGAACCAAAAAAAAAAAAAAAAAAAAAAAAAAAAAAAAATGCCTCTAGGTTACGATACCGGCATTTTCACACAAACAATACCACCTTCTACGGTATAAACTTCACAATGCGATGTGTTATTATAAGCCCAGGAGAGTATGGTACTTCTTCCGACGGGTTTAGGGATCACCCGAAAACTGAAGCCCAAAAATGAAAAAAGAAACCCAGTGAAGAGTAACATGACCTTTTACAATATACTCCCAAACGTTTATGGCTCCGAATCCGTCTTCACCCTCGTTAAGATTACCCTTTTCCAAAGGATACGTAAAAGGAGTTTATATGTGACTGATCTATTTTAACGTTGTTACTGATATTAGAATATTTTATATTTCTTATCTATATGTAGTCTATTTGCTATATTTCCTTTCTCCCTGGGCTGCTTTCCCTATTGGAGCCTTTGGGCTTGTAACATTCTGCTTTTCCAACCGGGGTTATAGCTTGGATAATAATAAGAATAATCATTATCATCATCTCCTTCTACACCTACTGACGCAAAGGGCCTTGGTTAGATTTCGCCAGTCGTCTCCATCTTCAATTTTTAAATCAATACTTCTCCATTCATCATCTCCTAATTCACGCTTCATAGTCCTTAGCCATGTAGGCCTGGGACCTCCAACTCTTCTAGTGCCTTGTGGAGCCCAACTAATAATAATAATAATAATAATAATAATAATAATAAGAACAAATCATTCCATTAATAGTGCTGTGTCAAAGTATTCGCTGTATTTTGGACCCATATATATAGTATTCCTTTGTACAGTTGACGCCATATATATTTTATAATATTCATCTTATATATGTACTTACTATGCACAAAAGTCTGGAAAAACTGGAAAAAAGTTTTGCAAAACTTTATTGTGACACATGTAAACTTTGATTTTGTCTTCCCCAGAGAAAGAAGAAGCTCAGGTTGGGGTAAGAAAAAGTCAACAAGACCCTCCTAGTCCTTCTGTAGGGCCCTCCCCCTAGTACCACCATCCCTGAGGGGGGGATGATTTTTTCTTACCCCTTAAGATATCCTTATGTGGGGTAAGAAAAGACCAAATGCCTATATTTTTTCTTACCCCAAGCATGATTTTCTTTTACCCTAAACTGATTTTTTCTCACCCTATCTTGATTCCATCTTACCCATTGTTTAAACATACAGTTGTGAGGCGTTATGAGAATGGCAGTCGCTCTAGCTTGTTGAAATACATTGCTGAGATGACTCATTCCCATCTGCACAAGCACTTCATGATCAGTAGAAAGTAAGGAGGCGTAGGGTAAGTGTCACAATGCCCAAGATATACAGAAAGGTTGAAAAGCCATACACGAAAGCAACAATTGAACTTGCTGTACAGGAACTAAAAGATGGCACCTCCATTACAGCAACGAGTATCAAGACAAATATTGAAAAACGAGGTGCTCTGTATGCTAAACATTTAAGCTGGAGGACGCTTGTTGCTGAAGTACAGGCCAGGGCTCCTACAGGAATGAAGTTCAACATTCTTTTGGTTGAAAGGGAGAGAGAAAATACTTTAGAAGTTATGCACAGTAGAGGAAGAAGTGGAACACCACAATTTACAAGAAGAAAAATTAGTATGCACAGCCAAATGATAACTCACAAAGAATGTAGCAAGAAAATGACAGAGCATGGCACACTGAAGAAAAGAAAGCTTAACAGAGTGCCAAAAAAGAAAAAGAAAGAACCAGAGCCACTATCTGATACCACAACTGAAGAAGAGATGGAAGAAGTGGAAAGCGATTCTGCTGATGATATCAGTTTCACTTTAAATACAGATTAAAGTGATATAGAATGTGAAGATGATGTACAGACACTAACGCTTCCAACAGACCCTCCTGTAATTACAGATGACTCAGTAGGAAAATATGTATTATACTGAACCACGTACTGTTTACTACTGGGGCAAGATTACAAAAACTCTTCCTGATAATGATAATGGTCCAGTGGTGCAAGTAAAAATCGACTGTCTTCGGAAAAGAAATATTTCTAGTGACCCAAAGAAGTGGACATGGATTGAAAGGATCAAGGACAAAGACATTGCCATCGTGGATACAGAATATATATTATATGGACCAGAAGTGCCCGTGGTAATGAAGGTCATTGAAAATAATGTAAAGGAAAATTCATATATAAATAACATATGCCAATGAAGAAATTCTTACTTTTTGTGAACAGATATGAAATATACCAATGATATTTCCTCTAATTAATTTCAGGCAATAATTGATTAAGTTTGTTTTTATGAGGAGAGAAATTAGCAGGCATTTTTTGGATTATGTAACACGAATATATGTGTACATTTGGTCTTTTCTTTATATTGACAAAACTTAATAGGACGCTTGTTTATTATCTAACTAAGAATAATGGTTTTTATTTGATGCACAATATATCATATCAGTTATGTTCTTGAGAGAAATTCTACAACTTGTGTGGCTTTTTTTTTTAGTAAAATAATGATGATTTTCTTTTCCCCCTACATAATTTTTTCTTACCCCTTTTCCGGTGAATAAAAAATCACCAAATTATATTCATTATAAAAAAACTAACAAACCCTTACTTAAGAACAGCTGATGGATAACGTAAAAAGGCAAAATTAATGTGACAAGCCCTGTTCAATAAAAATTCTCGACCATTTTTCTGCAAAAAAATAAAGTTTTCCATTTTGCACTTAGTCTTTAAATGAGATACAAGCATACGACACGGGGTTGTCTTTTCTTGATAGAAACATGAATCTTCAAGACATTCACAGACATATTTTCTTCAATAAAATGTCTTAAAAATGTCGATTTTTTTTATATAGACCAATACGACTGTTGACAAGCTTCTTACCGCCAAAGACATACATAATGATAAAGGACAATACAACTAAACTAAGTTAATAATGTCGCCAAACACGAAGTTATAATTGATTAAAAAATAAAAACGAATCTATGGGTTTCATTACCATAACATTACCATATGGTGACTGGTAATAATACCAAGATGGCCAATTAAGATTCCCATTTCTTCCTCTTCTGGGGTTAATTGGGTTATGTAAGTTTGGTCTACTGCATTGGCACTGGTAGTAATAGGTTATTATCTCCACCAACGAAGTTGGAGGAAGATTATGTTTTATCCCCTGTTTGTGTCTTTGCTTGTGAACAGCTTTCTGGTCACAATTTTAATTGTAGAGTAATGAGACTTGCAGGGATTAACTGTTATGTAAAAAACTGGAAATGATTAAATTTTGGAAGGTCAAGGTTAAAAGGTGAAGGTCACGGTCAAGCAAAATGTCCAATTCACGTAATCAGCCATAAGTTTGGACATCGTTATCACAGATTTCAAACTTGGCTCATATTCAGGTCAAGGTTAAAGGTCAAGGTCACAGTCAAGCAAAATGTCCAATTCACGTAATCAGCCATAAGTTTGGACATCGTTATCACAGATTTCAAACTTGGCTCATATTTGAGTGTATGAAAATCCATTCCAATTAATACATGTTAAGGTCAAAGGTCAAGGTCAAGGTCGAGCAAAAGGTCGAGAAATAAGCTGCCGCAGCGGAGGTCTGCGCTCTACTGAGTGCCCCTCTAGTTCTGTACTGCATCTAGACGATGAACGAGATGAAATACAAAGATATATAGTTACACTATGGAGTACAAGTCAGAGAGGTTGGATAGCAAAGGGGAATGAACGAAGCACGAAACGAGGTAGAGTAAAGGGTTAAAAAGTGGGTGTAGCTTGCGTTCAAAAGGATAATACAAAGGCAATTTGGTAATGCCTACAGTGTACCACGTGAGATTCACCGACGGTACTATCTCTTACTTGAGATCGAGTATGTTCATTATCTTGTCCTAAATTTCCTTACGATTTCTTTTGGAAGCAAGAGCCCGTGGCAACACAAGCACAGCTATACCTAACAGCAACTAGGATTCGATTTTCAATTATCAGTGCCAGAAATTAGAAAAATGTAATTGCATTATTCAATGAATTTTATCATCATTATAAATGTTGACAAAAGGAATCCATGTCTAATGCAAGATATTCTCCAAATAGCTCCACGAATTTATTCTAAGAATAAAAAGATTGAATAACTAAATAAGCAGTCTCTGTGCAGACCTCCACTACGGCAGCTTATTTCTCAAAACCAGCTTGCCTTTCCCAGAATCAATTGAGATCGCAGGCGTATTTGAAGTCTGTGTGACAACCAAGTGCAAAATTTGGGGTTAAGGTTAGGGTTAATTAGGTCGACCTTTTGCTCGACCTTGACCTTGACCTTTGACCTCTGACTTTCAAAATTAAATCACTTCCACGTCTCAACATAATAATCAATCCTTGAAAGTTTCACTACTCTCTGAGTAAAAGTGTCACCAGGAAGTTCTTCACAAACAAACAAACAGACAAACAAGGGTGAAAATATAACCTCCCCCCATCTTCGTTGGTGGAGGTAATATTGGCTGCAACAGATGTCATAGATCAACGTATCTTACCATCATAAAAATTAAATGACTATCTTAAGCTTCGAATATATCACAGCAATTATATTTTGGAAGTCCATCACATTCACAAGAGAGGCGATTCTTGAAACGACTGTTAGAGAATAATGTGTTAACGTGTGTACATATATGTATATAAGTGTATATATATATATATATATATATATATATATATATATATATAAATATATATATAAATATATATATATATATATATATATATATATATATATATATATATATATATATATATATATATATATATACACCCGTCCCCCGGGTATGGGGTGAAAGGCGTGCACTAGTAAATAATATCATATCTCGTTTACTCAGCAACTGGGTCGTGAAGGTGACTCCCGGCATACTTTACCGCATGTGACGAATAGCAAATAGTGTATCACAATTTGCAAATGTCAAATTATGAATAAATTAAACAAAGTGAAGAGTCCAACTAGCTAAGCAACGTTTCATGGCGGGATGCTGGGTTTATAGATGAAGTCTTATCTCCAAAGGAAGCATCCATCATCGTCCCACGTTGAAAACATCCTGGGGAAATGTCTTTCAGATTCTAACCTACTTTATATAATATCCTGTTGTCAGCTTTTCTTGGAGTTCGACTATATTTTTGCAGAATATTTGGGTACTCAGAGCGAGAGGAAATTCTTTTAATATCCATTTTAGATATACGGGTCATTTGTTCATTGAGAGAGGCGTTGTTATTATTATTATTATTATTATTATTATTAGCTAAGCTGCAACCCTATCTGGAAAAGCGAGATGCTATAAGCCCAAGGGCTCCAACAGGGAAAAATAGCCCAGTGAGGAAAGGAAATAAGGGGAAAAAATAAACGATATAAGAAGCAATGAAAATTAAAATGAAATATTTTAAAAACATTAACAACATTAATATATATATATATATATATATATATATATATATATATATATATATATATATATATATATATACTACAGTAACAACAAATGCAGCCGTTTCTAGTCCACTGCAGGACAAAGGCTTCAAACATGTCCTTAGTTATGTTTGGGGTTTGGTCATTATCACCAGACATGTAACAAGGCAAACTTTATACAGGAGTGATATCTATATAACAAAATATTTGCTGAGGTAATGAATATATTTTGCTTAAATTTGCGATCTTTAATTCTACGGCTGAGTTCCAACTCTGCTTTTAGAATCTTAGGATCTGCTCTATATATTTTTGTAATACATATGATTTGTACTTTACTATATTTACCACAACTTACAGCCTAAAATTCAGAAGAAAAATAGTATAATTGAAATAATAAATTCTTATGCATTAATTGAAAAAAAAACCCCGCCCTGACAGTATTTTCTTAGCAATCACATTTCTCCAAATTCGAATAGAATCCGAGTGTTTCTCCTTCTTGTCAAAAGATGGCAGCACACTTCCCTTGTTCCATTCATGTGAACGATTCTATCCAACTGGAAAAAGGCGATAGATTGATACTTATGTAGAAATATGTATGGCAAGTTTAAATTATATTCAGCTCCAATAAAGTAGGCTATTTTAGGCTATTTTTAAATAAAAATGACGTCATGGAAGGTTCCAGAATGCAAGGATTAAAGAGCTCTTCATATTGTTTATTTTCATGGCCAATAGATGGCCTTAGCAGAAGAGTACCAAATTGCTAATTAGCCCCATCACCCACTCATTATAATTATTCTTAGTTTATTTCTGTTGCTATAGGGGCACAAAATTGCAAGAAAACAGACAAACGTGAACTTGATGTTCATTGTTGTCTGACCACAACTTAAGTCTTAGGAAATTACAAATTTCACTATAAATATCAATGAAATATTTCCGCAGCAAACAATCGTTACTTCAATTACATTTGAGGGTCAAGGGGGGGGGGGGTGTTCACCAGATATGCCACATGTACTGAAATCGGTGAGACAATCAAGTTATTACAGTTATTTGATCTATTTTTCCATTACCTTTTTATGAAATCTAAAAGTAATAAATGTGTTTCATGCTGTGACATGCATTTTTAGTAAAAACTACTTAAAATAACAATACTGTTACGTTGTGAAAGGCATATTAATGCAGATTTCTCTAACTCCCCACTTACATCGTAACGAGTTTTACTTTACCGCCAATAGATGGCATCAGATGCACCTTGTCCCAACTAATATAGTCTTTCATTGGACGACCACGTGTGTCAAAAAAGTGTGGTAGGAAGGTAGAGGCTAGAGAATTGGTAGTTGGTAAATTGTCCGACGATCGTTTCCTTATTATGAATGAATAATTTTATCAGAAAATGGTGTGAATTTTTCATATGTTATCGGAAGCAACCTGAGTTTACTTATAAAAGTGCTTAGCATTTCCTTTCTTCATTAGAACACATGGGATGTAAGTCATGTCCCTGTACATGGTACCAATGTAACAATCATTAGCATAGTTTAGGTTGGTGGGACGAGTTTAGGACAGCGCTGCCAAATGGAATTTCCTTGAACGGAGAATAATATTATTCATTACCGATTCAAATCATTTAAGGAGTAATAGTTAAATGCCAGGAGGTTCAATACTATAGTGTAATTCAATGTTCTTGTAATCAGCGTAATCAACTTATACAAATCAAATAAGGAAAAAGAAAATAGTCACATTGGTGTGTCTTCGCCAACGTCTGACTGTGTTGCGTCATCCACCTGAGAATTTGTGTTTGTTAATAAGGGCGTTCCCGAGTGTAAATCAGTTATAAAATAAACCTTATCATCATTTCCTCAGTAAATGTATGCATGTCAGTAAAGCTGTTTCTTGTTCATATAGGTTAAAAGAATCCATTAAGTATATATATATATATATATATATATATATATATATATATATATATATATATATATATATATATATATATAAATAAATAAACGCATTTTGAAAAGTTTCCCCTTCTATGATATTATACTTTAATAATTTTTCATGATGAAATAAATTGTCCTCAGATAAGTAAAAAAAAAAAAAAAAAAAAAAAAAAAAAGTAGGCTAAATGCATTACAATTGACATATGCAAAAGTTCCCATCATTACAAGAAAACTATTCTATGATTAAAGATTCACATCTTATAGAGTAAACAATTACATATACTATATTACCTTTGTCTTGCCTAATCATTATTAGAACGGAACTGAACAATTTAAATAATTGTGATAATATACAAAAAAATAATGGCAGTATATCTTCGCAGACAGAGCGGCATATATTTTGGTACCTTAAGTGTCTAGGGGAATATGGCTACTATAATAAAAACAGCATTAAGAGCCATTAAGGATAATTATGATACAGTACCATTATGGATACAGAGACGCATAATAATTCTGTAGAGGCGAGTGCCATGGTATGGAAAATATGAAATTATTATCATTAATTACGAGAATAACAATGAAACACAGCAGTAATGCAATTTGAAAACAATAATTACAGTCATAACTATAAAGAAAACAAGCTCAATTACTATTAGCTAGTGTACCCAAGCCGTCAAAAATGACGTCTAAATATTTAGATAAATATACATAAATATGCAAACGTATACACATACCGATTCGTACCCCATACACTCCCCCTTTCTTAACTAAAACCTTCTGGTTCGACAATTTGTGGGAGATTGTGATTTCCGAGTGTACCTTTTAGGGGTACCCTTTCTTACTAGGGTATGACTACTCCCTCTACCCCATGAGCGTTACAGGAAAGAAGTATATTTGTGTGTGTATATATATATATATATATATATATATATATACACATATATATATATATATATATATATATATATATATATATATATATATATATATATATATATATATATAACCAGACACGTTGAAGAGGCACTTTGTAAAAAGTACGAAAGCTACTGTATTTTTTATATATACAACGTAAATAACAGTGGCTTTTTAATACCCAATATTAAATAATAATAATAATAATAATAATAATAGTAATAATAATAAAAATAATAATAATAATAATAATGGTAATGACTAGGCACCCGTTGAGATACTGCCGCCAGAGAGTTATGGGATCTTTTGACTGGCCAGACAGTACTACATTGGACCCTTCTCTCTGGTTACGGTTCATTTTCCCTTTGCCTACACACGCTCACCGAATAGTCTGGCCTATTCTTTACACATTCTCCTCTGCCCTCGTACACCTGACAACACTGAGATTACCAAACAATTCTTCATACTTCACTGTAATTGTTCAGTGGTAATTTTCCTCTTTTTAAGGGTAGAAGAGACTTTCTAGCTATGGTCAGCAGCTCTGCTAAGAGAAGGACACTCCAAAATCAAACCATTGTTCTCTAATCTTAGGTAGTGCCATAGCCTCGGTACCATGGTCTACCACTGTCTTTTGGGTTAGAGTTCTCTTGGTTGAGGGTACACTTGGACACACTATTCTATCTTATTTCTCTTCCTCTTGGTTTGCTAAAGTTTTTATAGTTTATATAGGAGATATTTATTTCAATCTTGTTGCTCTTCTTGAAATATTTTATTTTTCTTTGTTTCCTTTCTTCACTAAGCTATTTTCCCTGTTTGAGTCCCTGGGCTTATAACATCCCGCTTTTCCAACTACGGTTGAAGCTTAGCAAGTAATAATAATAATAATAATGATAATAATAATAAAAATATGAACTGTAAGCATGCATGATCGATGATAAATCTTGTAAGTTATAGATGATAAAAAAACTCGTGTTCATACCCTTGTGAGAACATTACCTACAGCAGCATTACGCAACAAGTAGTATTCAATAATGCTGATAACCTACAGTATCCTATGCATATTATCAGCATTTTTTCTTCTTACTATTCATACATTCCCTTTGATATCTTCTTACACAGATATCTAACTCATAAATTTTTCTTGCCCCAATACCCACTTTAGTAAAATAAAGAGCAACTAGAGGGGTATTCAATAGAGCGCAAACCTCCGCCACAGCAGCTTATTTTTCTTCCTTTTGTTCGACCTTGACCTTTGACCTTGACATGTATTAATGGACGTGGATTTTCATTCACTCAAATATGAACCAAGTTTAAACTCTCTGTGACAACGAAGTCCAAACCTACGTCTGATTACGTGAATTGGACATTTTGCTTGACCTTTGACCTTGACCTTCCAAAATGTAATAATTTCAAGCTTTTCACACAACAGTTAACCCTGCAAATTTCATTACTCTACAATTAAAATTGTGACCAGGAAGCTGTTCACAAACAAACAAACACACAAACAGGGGGTAAAACATAACCTCCTTCCAACTTCGTTGGCGGAGGTAATGACTTCAGTGGTTCGTGCAAGTATTTACAGATAGCAGTTATCCACATTCACTGACATATACTCTTAATCAGCGTTGACTTTTATCCACGTCCGGTCTGAGGTTCATACTGTCCTTCATAACAGTCGTGAGACAGTATTAGTTTATAATACAAACACATATATAGTATATGTATATGTATATGTATATGTATATGTATCTATCTATCTATCTATCTATATATATATATATATATATTTACAGACATTCATATGCACACACACGCACGCACACACAAACACACTTATATATATATATATACTATATATATATATATATATATATATATATATATATACTGTACTGTATATTCATATATCATTATAGATATATATACTGTACATATATAAATTATATTTATATATATATACTATATATATACATACATATATATATATAAATATATATATATATATATATATATATATAAATGTGTGTGTGTGTGTGTGTGTATAATACACAACTATGCATATATACATATGCATGCCCATATATAATACACAAATATATATATATATATATATATATATATATATATATATATATATATATACATATATATATATATATATATATATATATATACAAATATGTATATATATACTGTATATATACACCTATATAATGCGCATATGATAATTAGCAAAACCTGCAAAATTATCAATATTTAGATATATTTCTGACTTTCGAAGGTGCTATCTCTTCTATGGAGTATGGATCAGTGAGAGAGAGAGAGAGAGAGAGAGAGAGAGAGAGAGAGAGAGAGAGAGAGAGAGAGAGAGAGAGAGAGAGAGAGAGAGAGAGAGAGAACATTCCACAGCTAATTGCATGCCCTGTAATACGTATTTATGTATAGTTACATTGATGATTATTGTTTTAAAGAGAGATCTTTGTGAAAATTCACTTCTTAATGTCTTGACCCATCATATGTCCTGCTTACATGACTTAAGAACTTGAGAACCTTACTCATATTTAAATCAATTATGTGCAAAAACTCTGCTCGGGGTTATATAGAAATTTGTAAAAATACAAACTATATTCTTAATACCGGACGATCATGGATGCATGTAAGGCAGGACTGTTGGAAAATAATAGATAGTAAATATTGTCTCTCTATCATTCTATCTATCTGTTATATGATTTTTGCAAATATGAAAGATAAAGGAAATAATAAATAATAAACAAATAATAACTTTTAAATATGGGTTGCGTTGACCGATGTGGTAACGTCCCTGACTGGTGAACGCCAGATTGGGATTCGAATCCAGCTCAAACTCGTTAGTTCCTTTGGTCGCTGCAACCTCATCATCCTTGTGAGATAAGGATGAGGGTTTGGGGGAACCCAAAGGTCTATCTGCTGAGTCATCAGCAGCCATTGCCTGGCCTTCCTTGGTCCTACCGTGGATGGAGAGGGGGCTTGGGCGTTGATCATATGTATCTATGTGGAGAGGGGGCTTGGGCGTTGATCATATGTATCTACGGTCAGTTTCTAGGGCATTGTCCTGCTTGATAGGGCAATGTCACTGTCATTTGCCTCTGCTATTCATGAGCGGCCTTTAAACCTTTAATGGCATCTTTTCATATGTATATGATAAAATAATTTTCATCGATCATTCCTTTGAAACAGTTTTCCACTCATTCATTTTACCTCTTCATCTGTCAACCAATCATTCTATCATTCTACAACCAGAATACCGCATCGCCTACCTTGCTATTTCATCAACTCCTGTTGTCTTTCCATTTTTCAACTTCTTACTTGGCGACTTGACACCTGGACAGACACTTCCAAGAGAATTCTTAAATTGGCATTCAACTTTTCCTAACCTCATCAATCAAATCAGTCTACCTTCTGTATGCTGTATTCAACAACCCTTTAAATTAGTTACTATTGTGTTACTGGATTCACGATAATACATTGCTGTCAAGTCAGGTACACAATAATAGATGGAAATATGCTCATAAATTTTCACTTGATTTCATACATTTTCACTTAGTTTCTTCATAAATTTTCACTTAGTTTCATACATTTTCCCTTAGTTTCATAAATGTTCTCTTAATTTCATACCTTTTCATTTAATTTATTGCAACTCAAAGAATTTATTCAGCCATAGAGTAAATTAATCTAAATTTTGCACTTTCATCGTGAACAGAAAATGGTTCATAATTTTGCGACGAGGATAAATTTAATTACAAAATATCCCGCTATCCAGATATTCTTAATCTAACAAACAGCATCTTAAAATCCAAATAAAAGTTGCTAATCATTCAGAGAATAAAACGTAAAACCACACATTTGCTCAGAATATATTGCAGAGAGAGAGAGAGAGAGAGAGAGAGAGAGAGAGAGAGAGAGAGAGAGAGAGAGAGAGAGAGAGAGAGAGAGAGAAAACCAACATCTCCATTTCTAAGTCTTGATTGATTCTTTTTTCTTTTACTTGGAAATCTAAAGATCCAATTACACAGTTATTTTTCTTTTTATCTCTGAACGTCAAGATATATATTCATAACTAAAACCATTGTTTACTAACGAGACACAAGACCAGTAGAAGGACAACTCTTTCAAACGCTTTGATATAATCTCAGCCAATGACAGACCAATCTAGATAATGTAGGAAAATTATAGATTATGCAATAATGTAGTGACATTTTTATGAGGATGGGTCCCAGATTAACCACTACGTTATAAGACGCAATAACAGTGATGTCATCCTTCAGAATAATTGAACAAAGGAGAACAGGATGTCACAGGGAGAGAGCCAAACTAAATACCCCCCCCCCCCCCTCTCTCTCTCTCTCTCTCTCTCTCTCTCTCTCTCTCTCTCTCTCTCTCTTCAAGATTGGCATTGGTCTTTTTATATCTATCCGTTGAGGCAGTCTATAGTTGAGTAGCATCAGTCTGTACTTCTTCGCTTTGATCTCAAGTTCTGACCTTTGACGCAAGAAGAAGTTGCCATTAAGGATATTATTCAAGTACGGACTGGCAATTGATCTCGTGTTTTTACTGAATGTGGAGTGTATCTGTAAATACAAGTCACAACAAACGTGCAATGTCGAGGACAAAATTAGCTAAAGTGCTGACTATAATTGTCATGAGAAATTTATCCTAATTGGTTTGTGAAGAGTGGCTTTATATAAATGTTAGTTTGTGAGTAAATATAACCATTTATATGTAGATAGGAAGCTTCAGCGAATTGTACTGAATCCACATCCGGTATGACACCGTTGAAATGAAGTTTTCGTACATCTATAACTCTTATGTTAAAATACATGGTGTATTTTCCTGTTTTCTATATCAAATACATATAATAAACATAAATAACATTTTATTACCGTTCAGTAATTATTGGATCGATCGTAATTACGAACTTGATGATGATATACTGTGCAGGCCACTGCAATAAACTAGACAGAACTAGGAACACGCATGACCTGGGCCATTTATCACTCTCTTTATCGCGACTTAGTTCCCTCACGATAGATGGCTCTGCTATCCGGGACCCCCGTAGGAGTCAGTCAAGCTGTTGTGCCCCGCTCCGTCTTATGAGCTGTTGTTCGCTAGTGATACCTGGAGGAGATATGATATTTTTCAAGCGCAATTAGAAACTTTTAGAATGTTATATCGTCCAGTATTAATGGAAAATTCTGAAATATCTTGAATTCTTAGAGCTGTTTGTTATTTGTAATACATAGAGGAGATATTATTTTCAAACGCAACTGAAAACTTTTAGAATGTTATATCCTCTAGTATCAATAGAACATTCTGAAATAACTCGAATTCTTAATGAAACGTGAAATGCAAAGTGCCGGAGTTTATTATTTGCTGCTGGAAATGAACAGTTGTGAAAATGATCGTTGTGAATTGTACGGTGGATGATCAAATATCAGGATGGGTGATGGTGGCTGTGTGGGAACAACTTACTATATGTTTGATCGGCTCCATTTGTAAGTATTGTTATTTCTTTGTTCTAATATATATATATATATATATATATATATATATATATATATATATATATATATATATATATAATATTGCTGGTTATTCGATAGTGGTGGGTCGCAGCTTAGGTGTCAGAGGTCACTGGAAAGGGATGAAAAATTAGAATGATAATAGGTGGAGTCACCTATTCAAGCAAAAAACGTATACTTTTGCTTATATATATACATATATATATATATATATATATATATATATATATATATATATACATATATATATTACAGTATATATATATACATATATATATATATATATATATATATATATATATATATATATATATTACAGTATATATATATGTGTGTGTGTGTGTGTGTGTGTGCGCACGCAACAAGTGTATCCGTTTCTAGTAAACTACAGGACAAAGTCCTCAAACAATATATATATATATATGTATATATATATATATATATATATATATATATATATATATGTATATATATATATATATATATATATATATATATATATATGTATATATATATGTGTGTGTGTGTGTGCGCACGCAACAAGTGTATCCGTTTCTAGTAAACTACAGGACAAAGTCCTCAAACAATATATATATATATGTATGTATATATATATATATATATATATATATATATATGTATGTATATATATATGTGTGTGTGTGTGTGCACGCGCGCACACACGCAACAACAAATGGAGCCGCTTCTAGTAAACTGCAGGACAAAGTCCTCAAACATGCTCTTTTATTCATGTCTGAGGTTTGGCCCGTTTTCATTACCAACACTAATTGATGGTGGGTGACTTTTGTGTGATCGCTCATATCAAACCAACCTATTACGGATGTCCCTGACTAGTAGAGCTTTGCCGATCATGGTGATACACAAACCCTTTCACCACGATAAGGTATCCCCACTTAGAAAAGGGTGTGACGATAAGGTATCCCCACTTAGAAAAGGGTGTGACGATAAGGTATCCCCACTTAGAAAAGGGTGTGACGATAAGGTATCCCCTCTTAGAAAAGGGTGTGACGATAAGGTATCCCCACTTAGAAAAGGGTGTGACGATAAGGTATCCCCACTTAGAAAAGGGTGTGACGATAAGGTATCCCCACTTAGAAAAGGGTGTGATGATAAGGTATCCCCACTTAGAAAAGGTTGTGACGATAAGGTGTCCCCACTTAGAAAAGGGTGTGACGATAAGGTATCCCCACTTAGAAAAGGGTGTGACGATAAGGTATCCCCACTTAGAAAAGGGTGTGACGATAAGGTATCCCCACTTAGAAAAGGGTGTGACGATAAGGTATCCCCACTTAGAAAAGGGTGTGACGATACGTGAAGCAAGAAATGTGGATATTTCATTTCGCACGAGGACCATTTCCTCTGCAGTAAAGAGGTGAATGGAGTTGTACCCTCTGTAACCAACCTCTGTTTACTTTAGTACTGTAGATACGTTAACACATCTACATTATTATTATTATTATTATTATTATTATTATTATTATTATTATTATTATTATTATTATTATTATTATTATTATTATTAGTTACCAAGCTACAACCCTAGTTGTAAAAGCAAGATGCCATAAGCCCAGGGGCTCCAACAGGGAAAATACCCCAGAAGAAAGGAAACAAGGAAAAATAAAATATTTTAAGAATAGTAACAACACTAAAATAAATATCTCCTAAAGAAACTATAAAAACTTTAACAAAACAAGAGGAAGTGAAATAAGACAGATTAGCGTGCCCGAGTGTACTCTCAAGCAAGAGAACTCTAACTCAAGATAGTGGCATAAAAATAATGTACATTTCTTACCATTTTGCTATTACGTCTTATCTTTGAGTGTTTTCCACAATGAGAAACACTTATCTTTTTGCGTATTTCATAGCATGTAATTCGATTTTTCTTTTTAATATACTAATTCGCCTTTTTGAATTATTTCTTAAATTTCTTCACATCGAAAGTAAAAAAGGCAGTTAATTTGAAACATTATCCTGGTTGACGGCTAATTGAATTTCGATGACTCTGAACAGGTATCAGTGGTAGATCTGTATTTTTGTTTATCCTTACTTTATTTAGAAGGGAATTTTATCATTTCCACAGTAAGATTCTTCATCCCTTCTCTTTTAAAGTCCCAGAATGTTTGGCCTCACTGCGATGACACTTTCAGTTTTGTATATTTAGTATAATTTAGTAGATTTGAGAATAAAACCCTCAGAATAATATTGGGAGTTAAATGGCAGGACAGGATTAGGAATGAAACTTTAAGAGAGATTACTCGATTGCCATATGTGGATGAGATCATGGTGAGGGGTAGATGGAGGATGGTTTGGGCATGCTCTTCGCATTTCCCAAGAGAGATTAGTTCACCAGACGTTCAGCTGGGCTCCACTAGGCACTAGAAGAGTTGAAAGACCCAGGCCTACATAGGTAAGGAATAAGAAGTGCGAAGTGGGAGATAGTGAATGGAGAAGTATTGAATTAAAAGCTCAAGATAGATACAACTGACGAAATCTAACCGAGGCCCTTTGCGTCAATAGGCACAGGAGGAGATGATGATATTTTAGTGTTACAGGTTCATAGCAATGACGTTAACTTTCAAATAACAGGAATTCTCACAATTACGATTTGTTATGATACAGAATATGCTGTACTACTTCACTTTATCTAAATACCCCTGCTATCTTAGGGTTTAACTGCTTGTGAAATTCAGCCCAACGATTTTATGATAACGATTAGGAGAATGTATGCGTAGTTTACTGATGATTTTTTCATTGTCATGTCTATGTTGTGGAGGCTTTAAGATCTGAATTTCTACGATTTTAATTGTTTTTACTCTGTGGATACTATCACGTAGACATTTTAATAATTTATATAAATATACATACATACATACATACATATATGTATACACACACACATATATATATATATACATACATATATATATATATATATATATATATATATATATATATATATATATATATATATATATTTCCTCCTTGCCCTATTGACGCAAAGGGCCTCGGTTAGATTTCGCCAATCGTCTCTTTCTTGAACTTTCAATTCAATACTTCTCCATTCATCATCTACTACTTCCCACTTCAAAGTCCTCATCCATGTAGGCCTGGGGTCTTCCAACTCTTCTAGTGCCTTGTGGAGCCCAGGAAAACGTTTGAAGTAATCTCTCTTGGGGAGTGCGAAGAGCATGCCCAAACAAACCATCTCCATCTACCCCTCATCATGATCTCATCCACAGATGGCACTCGAGTAATCTCTCTTACAGTTTTTTTCTAATCCTGTCCTGCCACCCAACGTTGTCTCTCTTCATCTTCTGTTGTTATAATAAATCCATCTCTCTTTTTGATGGGTATATACTTCTTCTTTGCCCCATGGTCTTTCACTGTCTTGGGTTAGAGTTCTCTTGCTTGAGGGTACACTCGGGCACGCTGTTCTGTTTTTATAGTTTATATAGGAGATATTTATCTTAATGTTGTTACTCCTCTTAAAAATAATTACTTTTCCTTGTTTCCTTTCCTCACTGTGCTATTTTCCCTGTTGGAGTCCCTGGACTTATGTCATCCTGCTTTTCCAACTAGGTTTGTAGCTTAGCAAGTAATAATAAGGAGATATTCATTTTAATGTTGGTACTCTTAAAAATTTTATTTTTCCTTGTTTCTTTTCCTCACTGGGTTATTTTCCCTCTTGGAATCCCTGGGCTTACAGCATCCTGCTTTTCCAACTAGGTTTGTAGCTTAGCAAGTAATAATAAGGAGATATTTATCTTAATGTTACTCTTCTTAAAAAAATTATTTTTCCTTGTTTCCTTTCCTCACCGGGCTATTTTCCATGTTGGAATCCCTGGGCTTATAGCATCCTTCTTTTCCAACTAGGGTTGTAGCTTAGCAAGTAATAATAAGGAGATATTTATCTTAATGTTGTTACTCTTCTTAAAAAAAAAATTCCTTGTTTCCCTTCCTCACCGGGCTATTTTCCCTGTTGGAGTCCCTGGGCTTATAGCATCCTGCTTTTCCAACTAGGGTTGTAGCTTAGCAAGTACTAGTAAGGAGATATTCATTTTAATGATGTTACTCTTAAAGTTTTTATTTTTCCTTGTTTCTTTTCCTCACTGAGTTATTTTCCCTGTTGGAGTCCCTGGGCTTATAGCATCCTGCTTTTCCAACTAGGGTTGTAGCTTAGCAAGTAATAGTAAGGAGATATTCATTTGAATGTTGTTACTCATCTTAAAAATTTCATTTTTCCTTGTTTTCTTTCCTCACAGGGCTATATTCCCTGTTGGAGTCCCAGGGCCCATAGCATCCTGCTTTTCCAACTAGGGTTGTAGCTTAGCAAGTAATTATAAGGAGATATTCATTTAAATGTTGTTACTCATCTTAAAAATTTCATTTTTCCTTGTTTTCCTTCCTCACAGGACTACATTCCCTGTTGGAGTCCCAGGGCTCATAGCATCCTGCTTTTCCAACTAGGGTTGTAGCTTAGCAAGTAATTATAAGGAGATATTTATTTGAATGTTGTTACTCTTCTTAAAAATTTCATTTTTCCTTGTTTTCTTTCCTCACAGGGCTATATTCCCTGTTGGAGTCCCTGGGCTTATAGCATCCTGCTTTTCCAACTTGGGTTGTAGCTGAGCAAGTAATTATAAGGAGATATTCATTTGAATGTTGTTACTCTTCTTAAAAATTTCATTTTTCCTTGTTTTCTTTCCTCACAGGGCTATATTCCCTGTTGGAGTCCAAGGGCTCATAGCATCCTACTTTTCCAACTAGGGTTGTAGCTTAGCAAGTAATTATAAGGAGATATTTATTTGAATGTTGTTACTCTTCTTAAAAATTTCATTTTTCCTTGTTTCCTTTCCTCACAGGGCTATATTCCCTGTTGGAGTCCCAGGGCTTATAGCATCCTGCTTTTCCAACTAGGGTTGTAGATTAGCAAGTAATAATAATAATAATAATAATAATAATAATAATAATAATAATAATAAGAGAATTAAATGTAAACTGATACTTTCACAGGTAGCGCAGTGAGCATCTGGTGCCTTGTGGGCTGTCAAAGAACTGGACGAGCAGTGAAGATACAACTTATTTGTACATTCGGCCTGCAAATATGCATCTGCGTGGTGACCCTACCCTTTGTGACGTATCTTTACTACACGCATTTCTTCTGTTTGGGGAACATCGTCCCGAAACAATTGGCGTTCTTCTTTTCGATTTTGAATAGTATTCTCCTACAAGGGGAGAGGCTGAACTTTATGGTTATGGCAGTTTACAGGTGGGTAAAATGTTTTTAATTATTTCATGAGATTTTCGACCTATTTGACTGTAATTTTTATTTCGAAATAATATGATTCTCGATTTTATTCACTGTATTTTTCTATTTTAAAATCATAATCATTAATAACTAAAAATAAAAATAACATTTATTAATTGGAATTTTATTTTTACTCATTTATAAATCATCTGATTCTCGACTTTACCGAGTGTATTTTTCTATTTTAGAATTATGATTATTGATTGATAACCAAAAGTAAAAAATTATTCTCAATTTTATTGACTTATTTTTTTTATTTCAAGATCATGAACTTTGATAACCAAATTAAAAATAAAATATTTATCAATTTAAATGTTATTTTTACCCATTCAGAATTTGTATGATTCTAGATTTTGTTATCTGTATTGTTTATTTTAAAATCATGAACATTAATAATAAAAAATAAAAATGAAATACTTAATAATGGAAAAATTATTTTTACAAATTTCTATCTTCCTCAGAGTTTTAGCCGTGCTCTGTCCTCAACAATACCAGAAGCTGGCTACGATGAACGTAGCGATATCTTTGCAAGTGGGAATTTTTCTTATTATCATTCCCCCGTGGATAGTTCTGTGCATCGTTAAGGTTTGGGCTCTGATAGAGAATGTTCTGTTTTTATTGTTACTATCGGATTTGCCTAATGAATCTTATTAACTTGAATAAGGTTAATTATAAATTTGGGTTATTGGAAATTGCCAATAATTTTACGTGCCATTATCAGATATGGATTAAGTTCTAGGTTTTCATGCTATTTCACTAATAAATAATAATAGTAAACATAATATTAATATGTAAGATTCTAATGCTATGCGGTTCCTCGTTGGTCTACTTCCGTATTTAACATAGGAACTCAAGATCGTTTAATAATAATAATAATAATAATAATAATAATAATAGTAATAATAATAATAACAATGATGATGATGATGATGAGTAGTAGTAGTAGTAGTAGTAGGTGCAGTATTATCATCAAACCTTCTCGAGTTACTATATTATTATCATTATTATTATCATCATCATCTATATATTATATTATTATTATTATCATTATAATTATTATTATTATTATTATTATTATTATTATTATTATTATTATTATTATTATTATTATTATTATTATTATTAAAAGGCAGGCAATTCACCATCTCAATCAGTCAAACTCGGCTCTTACAGAATAAATATTCATGATGAAAACCGACAACCGGAAATATTCAAAATATGAAAACTGACTATCACCAATCCTAAAGATTGACATTTCTTCCAGAATTTCGATTTTTCCGACGAGAGTGGAAACGTCATGAGACTTCATTTCGAGCAAAAGGGATCGTCCAACTTCATAATGGCATTGTATGGGGTCAATTACATCCTTCCTTTCATCATTACATTCATTGCGTATACGCTTATGATTATCTCGGTAAGTGTGGGATGTAATCTTTCAAATGTCATCAATGTTTCTTTAACTATGGATTGTTAGAAAAACGTAATTTTTATTTTATTATTTTTCTTAAACTTCTTGTACTTTTCCTCATTTCCTCTCCTCAATGAGCTATTTTCCATGATGGAGCCCTTTTGATTATAGCATCATGATTTTCCAATTAGGGTTGTAGCTTGGCAAGTGGTAATAATAATAATAATAATAATAATAATAATAATAATAATAATCGGAAATTCTCCGCAGAAATATACTGTTCTCAGCCATATTTCAGTAAAATATAGGCGACCGTAAATTTTACCCTTCTTTGTTATTATATTTACGGGTGGGTGACCGTAATATCACTCCTTAACGTCAATATATCCGTTTTTAAAACGGCAAATTCCTGGCAACATTTATTCCAAGATTTTTACCGTTGTCACAGCAAATTTTTGACAGTGATGAACGTGTAGAAATAATAAATATGATTACTATTTCTTTTATAGATATTATAAATCTTAGGTATGATTTTTTTTTCTCAGAAATTCAGTGATGTCCTTATCGTACAAGACACTATAATAATAATGACTTACGTACTGTTACATTGAGGTTAATTTTTAGTAATCAAGGAATAATTGACATCATAATAAATTGGCGCATTCATTATGGCTTATAATCTTAATAAGTGATTCAATTGCATAATGTTTGAATCATTCCTTAAATGTAATAAATAAAGATAAGAAATAGAAAGGCACTCAGTAGAGCGCAGACTCCGCCGCGGCAGCTTATTTCTCGATCTTTTGGTCGACCCTGACCTTGACTTTTGACCTTAACATGTATTAAATGACGTGGATTTTCATACAAAAATATGAGCCAAGTTTGAAGTTTCTGTGATAACGATATCCAAGCTTATGGTTGATTACGTGAATTGGACTTTTCGCTTGACCCTGCGCTTGACTGTGACCTTGACTTTTGACCTTGTCCCTCCAAATTTTATCATTTCCAGCTTTTTACATAACAGTTAATCCCTGCAAGTTTCATTATTCTACAATTTAGATAGTGGCCAGAAAGCTGTTCGCAAACAAACAAACACACAAACAGGGGATAAAACATAACCTCCTTCCAACTCCGTTGGCAGAGGTAATAAATAAAGATAAGAATGAGAATGCCATTGATCTTTTCGAACTCATTGGGCATTTTAGTACAGACTATATGATACATAATTTGCTAAAACTTCAAAAGAATTCGATTCGGTAAGAAATATTTTTTCTTATGGACTATAAACACAGTTTGTAAAAAGTACAGTTGGACTCGGGAATTCCTAGCACACCTCGTTCTGGGGATGTGCACCCTGTTACACAGTTACTACGCGGCGAGTTCCTATTTGTAAGCCTTACACCCCCCCCCCTCACCTTACCATATCAAACTTCATTAGCTGTCTATACTTATTTTTTTTAATGAGATGCATTTGCACTGACTCGCAGGGGTGCCCTTTTAGCTCGGAAAAGTTTCCTATTAGCTAATTGGTTTAAATTATCTTGCCCAACCAATCAGCTAGCAGGAAACATTTCCGAGCTAAATGGGTGCCCCCTGCGAGTTAGCGCAAATGCGCCCCATTAAAAAAAATGAGTATAGTTACTCGCCATACAGCAAGTGTTTGGTAGGGTGAGCTAGAAGTTCCTGTGTCCAACTGTATTATTAT
The DNA here is from genome assembly GCF_036898095.1 of Palaemon carinicauda. Lineage (NCBI taxonomy): Eukaryota > Metazoa > Arthropoda > Malacostraca > Decapoda > Palaemonidae > Palaemon > Palaemon carinicauda. Next base: position 55,766,978 of record NC_090765.1, on the reverse strand, counting down.
TATTATTATTATTATTATTACTGTATGCTACAACCCTAATTGGAAAAGCAAGATGCTAAAAGCTCAAGGGCTCCAACAGGGAAAATAGCCTAGTGAGAAAAGGAAACAAGAAAATATATAAATGAATTATATAAAGAATACCATCTGGAGATTGAAGCTGGAGGGTTACATTAAGATCACAATAGGTCAAAGATTATTGGGAATATTTACGCTAAACTCAGGAATGCAATGACATCTGTATGTTGTAAAATCCTTAAGAAAAAAAAAAAGAAAAAAATATAGCAAAATTTACGTATTGCTAAATATCTGTTCTCAATGTTTCGTAATGCTTTGACCTTTGCCTCTTCAGTTAATCGGATATACTCCAGGAAATGACGGTCAAATATTAAAGATATCTACTTGGGTAATTCAGTGTTGTGTAATAAGGCACACGAAAGGATGAAAACTAATTATTATTATTATTATTATTATTATTATTATTATCACACGCTAAGCTACAACCTAGTTGAAAAAAACAGGATGCTATAAGGCCAGGGGCTCCAACAGGGAAAATATTCCAGTGAGGAAAGGAAACAAGGAAAATTAAATATTTTAAGAAGAGTAACAACATTAAAATAAATATTTCCTATATAAACTATAAAAACTTTAACAAAACAAAAGGAAGAGAAATAAGATTGGATAGTATGCCCGAGTGTACCCTCAAGCAAGAGAACTCTGGCTATGGACCAGGATTGCCTGTAATTACCCAGATATTTGTCAGGCGATTAATATTCGTTTTACGAAGAGAGCGCATTCTAAATTTGTAGAGTCAATTTCCAGAACTATATGGCTATGATTAAAACTAAATTCTCACCATTTGCATCACGCTAACCAATACCCATTTTTTTAATGAGGCGCATTTGCACCTACTCGAAGGGGTGCCCTTTTAGCTCGGAAAGGTTTCTTACTAGCTGATTAGTTAGAATTATTTTGTCCAACCAATCAGATAGTAGGAAACTTTTCCGAGCTAAAAGGGCACCCCTGCGAGTCGGTGTGATTGTGACTCACGGGGAAAGAAATGAGTACAGATTACATCCTTGGAGTCAGAACCTATATTGTCAAAGGCAAGTTATCGGTCGAGTCCTACTTGTGATATGAGATCAAGGTCCTAGCATTACATCAGTCGATAAAAAGATGCATGGCATCCAACGAAAGCTTAAAATCCTACAGTTCAGTTATTTTACAACCAAAAGGGTGTACAGTAGTAACGTTTTCGCCTAGCATTTGCATGACAGCAGATAGATCCCGGCACGTTACCATGAGTTTAAGCTGTTTACTGGGGAGGCCCCTGCTGTGGTTGGGCACCACAGTTTTAACCTTCAAAGATCAAGACCAGTATGCCCTCTTCGTGAAAATTAACACCCTGTTGCTACTATCCTTTAGCAATGGATTTTTGTGTGTGTAACATGATGCATTTCCCAGTTTCTTCATGTTATATTGACAAAACCATCAGCATTGAAGCAGCTGGGTGTAATTTTCTAGAAGAAGCGCCCCTTGGAAGGATAATAGCATTCAATTTAAGAGCTCACTCAGAAAAAAACCTTCAAGATCTTATTTCTGTTGATTCAAGTGATGAACTGTCGCAACATTCGTGGAAGAGTAAGATAATTTGCAAGCTGTCTGCATCTTAAAAGGTCGCTCATGAATGGCGACTGCAAAAGCAAGGGACAGTGATAATGTCCCAGAGACTGACCATATATACATATGATCAGCGGCCAAGCACCCTCTTCCTCTAAGCTAGGACCAAGTAGGGCCAGGCAATGGCTACTGATGACTCAGCAGCTAGACCTATAGGCTCCCCCAAAGCCCCCATCCTTAGCCCACAAGGATGGTGAGGTTACAGACACTACACGAAACTATCGAGCTTGAGCGGGTCTCGAACCCTAGTCCAGCAGATCGCAAGGCAGGGATGTTTCCACTAAGCTACCACAACCCTAATCTTGATAACTATTACCTTAAACTCATTCAAATGTGATACCAATCCCAGGAACCAATGCATTAGCAACTTTGGTAGACTCCTTGTGAGTTTTTATTCTGAATCTATTATAACTTCGTATTTGGAGACATTATTGACCTTGTTTAGTTATATGTACCTTCATCCTTCTGTATCGAGTGATCTTCCTAATCGGGTAGTCGAATCGGTAGAACTTCAAACTTGCAGCAAATGTTTTTATGTTAAACAGGCTGACATAAGTCTTTTTATAGTTTATATATGAAAGATCTGTTTTGATGTTGTTGCTGTTTTTGAGAAGTTTTACTTTGGTTGTTCGTTACCTTCTCATATCGTTTATGCATTTCCTAATTTCCTATCCTCACTGGGCAATTTTTTCCTATTGGAGCTCTTGGGCTTATAGCATCCTACTTTTCCAACTAGGGTTGTAGCTTAGATAGTAATAATAACAATAATAACATGTCTTTGGTGGTAAGAATTCTATCAACAGATAAAGATTAAAAAAAAATTATGTGACTGCCTTGATTCGAAAGATTTTATGAGCAGAATACATGCATATTATTTAGTTGAAGATTAAAACAATTTGCTAAAAAAAAAATCATGTATAGGTAATGAAGATTCATAAATTCAAAGACTGACAACTTGCCTGGGGCCTCTCCCAAATTCAAAACGTATTTGTTACTACCAGTATTTCTTGCCTTGCAATTATACTACAAACCTTTAAAAAGACATGCGGCATAGATTTCAGATTTTGATTTTGATATTTTGACAAGGCTTTAAAACAAGCCTCAAAAACACTAGAATTGAGTTGAGGATTTTTGTATATAGTTAAGGCTTTAAAACAGGTTGGAAGAATACTGTAGCTGTCTGTGAAACTTTGAGATATTGAGATTTTCCAAGTGCATATATCATTGCATTTCATTTACCATCTAACACATGGATTTGTAAGGTCATGGTAATTGCTGTGGATTGTGCACCGTATCTCAAAATACATAGTATTGAAATTTCAATTTTGTAAGTTAAAAAAAAAAACGTTTGATAGTCGAGGGATTTGAACCTACAGTAATCATGTGGTTTCACACATATATTCCTGGTTATTATTATTATTATTATTATTATTATCATTATTATTATTATTATTATTATTATTATTATTATTATTATCATCATCATAAAAAACAATAACAATAATTATAACAATTATAAGAATCATATAAGCGAAAGTTGAGTAACAAGCACCACGTCACTTATTTTCTTTGCTAAATTGAGGCACAATCTTTTTTGGTTTAATCATCCACAACATCATATTGACTAAACCAACCCTTCAGGTGAGAGGATTATGTGTCGATAATGTACTACTTAACGAAGGAACTGCATAAGATTAAAATTCCCAGATACCTTATCAATTACAAGGCTTTAATGAAAGTAGATATCAGATATGATCTTCATCATAATCTGAAAAGCGGACAAGAAAAGCCAAAAATATGTACCTCACAGTACGTTGCATTTAATGATTGCTTTTCAAATGAATATGTATTTGAACTAATGCGTAAAATACCTTATATTCAGAATCATTATTCAACATGATGTTTTCATCCCTTTGCCTTGTTTGATTTTAAATTTTCTCTATATCGTTTGTAATATACAGTTGGAAGCAGAAGGCCCTGGCACACTTCACTCCGAAGAATTGCACTCTGTCACACCCTTATTTCGCAACGAGTAACCAAACAGATAGTGTAGGAAGAGATATCAGAGGTGGTGGGCAGGGCTGAACACAGGAACTCACCGCGCAGTAACGGTGTGGCTTGGTGCACTTCTTCAGATCGAGGTGTACCAGGAATATATACCTTCAACTGTACAGAGGCATACTTATAGCTACCTGTACAATCTATTATAACTTTTTCGTGTCAGGTTTGTGGATGATAATTAAGTGAGCTTGGGGTAGAGTTCTCGTGCTTGAGGGTACACTCAGGCACAGTATTCAATCGTGCCCTTATAACCTTTCCATACCGGGCTATTTTTCCCTAAAATATAAATTTGTTTTTATGACTAATAGGAGGATAGATGTGAGAGAGGCCAGAGAGCGTGCTAGAAATAGGAATGAATGGCGAGCGACTGTAACGCAGTTCCGGTAGGCCATGCTGCTTCCTCCGGTGTCTTGGATGACTGCGGAGGTAGCAGCAGTAGGGGATTCAGCGTTATGAAGCTTCATCTGTGGTGGATAACAGGGGAGGGTGGGCTGTGGCACCCTAGCATTACCAGCCGAACTCGGTTGAGTCCCTTGTCAGGCTGGGAGGAACGTAGAGAGGAGAGGTCCCCTTTTTTGTTTCATTTCTTTGATGTCGGCTACCCCTCAAAAAATTTGGGGAAGTGCCTTGGTATATGTATGACTAAATTAGCGCTAAATTCATTTAAAATACTCCGCAGGTCGTCCGCCAAAACCATTTCGTAAGGACACACGCCAGAAGACGGACGAAGACCATGGACCACGTGGCCTCCACCATCCGGTTCGTCATTCTGACCAACATTCTCCTGGACGGACCTCACGTCGTATTCCACCTCCTGGAAGGCTTCGATCTAGCGACGATCGTTACTCACATGGCTTTCTTCCTTCACCTCGTCCTCGATCCCGTCATCTTCATCGGGATGAACCAGAATTACAGGAGAGAAGTTAGGAAACTATTCTGGGGTTGCTTTCCTAAACGCGTCGAGTCCTTCGGACGTCCGCACTGTCTCTCTGATGTTAGCGGAGAGGTGGGCAAGAGCCCGGGTCTTACGCAAGGTAAGGCAATCTATACAGACAGACAGACAGGAGAGGTGGAAGATAAGAATGATCCACAGATAAGAGAGACGTGGCGGCAAGTACAATTTTTAGCTACTGATAAAAGGAATGCCGTTTATATTGTGTGAATAACTACTCTTTTATATAGAACTGACTTTACATCCGAAATATCCTTCCTAGTGTTTGATACTATATTGATTCTCATGAAGAACGTAGTTATTATTATTATTATTATTACTTGCTAAGTTACAACCCTAGTTGGAAAAGCAAGATGCTATAAGCCCAAGGGCTCCGACAGGGAAAATAGCCCAGTGAAGAAAGGAATCAAGAATTAAACTACATGAGAAGTTTAAGAGCTATAAAAACATTATAATAAATCTTACATGTATAAACTATAAAAACTTCAAAATAACAAGAGAATTTAGATAGAATAGTGTGCCCGAGTGTACCCTCAAATAAGAAGTACTCTAACCCGAGACCATGGTACAGAGGCTATAGCACTTCCCAGGACTAGAGAACAAAGGTTTGATTTTAGAGTGTCCTTATCGTATGAGCTTTTTTTTTTTTTTTTTTTTAAAGAAAGGAAAATCAAGAAATCAGATCTCTCGAACTTGATTGATTGATTGATTTGGAGTAATCTGGCATCTTGATATCGAAGTTCATTGACGCCGATACCGTTTGCTATAAATAAAGAATGAAAGAAAATTCAATTTAAATCTATAAAAATAAACAGGTCAGTATAATGGTTAAATAACGTTCAGACGTATCTAACTTAAGAAAACATTATCTCATGTACATTATTAGATTTTATATTAGAAAACAAACCATTTTTGGGTTTGATCAACTTTCCTTGTTAGAAAAAAAGGGTTTAAAGCACAGAAATAATTTGTGAATTTGAAACAACTCTTAACAACGAAATAAGATCGAGTGGTTAATCTTTCCACTGCAACCTCAGCATCCTTGCGAGCTAAGGATGGGGTGTTTGGGAGAGCCTATAGGTGTATCTGCTGAGTCACCATTATTGCCTGACCATCCTTGGTCCAAGCTTGGGTCGAGATGTGGCTTGTGCACTGATCATATGTAATATGGTCAGTCTCTATGGCATTGTTCTGCTTGATAGGGCAATGTGACTGTCCCTTGCCTCTGCCATTCATGAGCGGCCTTTAAACCTTTAATGGCTTTATAAAATGCGTCAGTTATGACTTTTTGATAGTTCATGATGATTTTGGATCATCCTATTTTCGAAATATATGTTTACAGGGCGAATCAATAAAATGATATAATTGTAAGTCCCTTTCAATTGCATGTTGGTACTATGATTGCTTTCAGGCTGAACAGGCTGACGTAAGTCTCTTTTTATAGTTTCTATATGAGATATATATTTTGATGTTGATACTGTTTTCAAAATATTTAATTTTAATTGTTGATTATTTCTCATATCGTTTATTTATTTATTTCCTTATTTCCTTTCCTCACTGGGCTATTTTTCCCTGTTCGAGCCCTTGGGCTTATAGCATCTTGCTTTTCCAACTACGATTGTAGCTTAGCTAATAATAATAATAATAATAATAATAATAATAATAATAATAATAATAATAATAATAATAATAATTCCTGACATAAACATTCCATATTGTTAGTACTGTCTACTGAGGTGAAATTCCAAATATTCAATATTTTAGAATTTTTTCGTTTCCATACTATCTTGATTATTCTTTCATTAAAATCTTAATAAAGAATTCTTTGTTTTTTCTTTTTATACAAGTGTTGTCTAGTAACACGAACATTTTCAACTTTTGTTAATTTCTTTGTTTTGTAATAAACCTATGTTTGAGATTTTAGTTTGATTGTGGTCATATACAACAACAATAAATGCAGTCGGTTCTAGTCGACTATAGGACAAAGGCCTCAGACATGTCCTTATTCATATAATATCTAGGGTCTGGCCAATATTCATCACCACGCTAGTCAATGCGGATTGGAAACGGTAGGAGATTTTTGTCTGATCGCTCCCTCAAACCAACGTACTATGGGTGACCCTGACTAGTACAGCTTTGCTGATCATGGTGATACACAAACCCTTTCACCACGTTACGGTATTCCCACTTAGAAAGGGGTGGTCATATAAGAGGGTGTGCAATAATACTTTCTGCTTAACTATGTGTCATCATATCTACTACTACACATCAAAAGGACGAAGTATTTTCACCTTATATTCTGTATATTCAGAAGGATATTGGGAGTTAAATGGCAGGACAGGACTAGAAATGAAACTATAAGATAGATTACTCGAGTGCCATATGTGGATGAGATCATGGTGAGGGGTAGATGGAGATGGTTTGGGAATGCTCTTTACACTCCCAAAGACAGATTAGCTCACTAAACTTTTAACGGGGTTCCACAAGGCACTAGAAGAGTTGGAAGACCCATGCCTACATGACTGAGGACTATGAAGGGTGGAGTAGGATATGATGAATGGAGAGGTATGGAATTAAAAGCCCAAGATAAAGACGACAGGCGAAATCTAACCGAGGCCCTTTGTGTCAATGGGCATAGGAGGAGATGATGATGATGATGATGATTCTGTATGAAAGAATAACCTATATTTGTTTATACAAATTTTTCATTGGATAATGAAAAAGACTTCAAGAATTTTCCAAGATATTACAATCCATTTACTTAGGTTACGCTGACGAATATAT
>NC_090765.1:55737004-55754504 GCF_036898095.1 Palaemon carinicauda | reverse complement strand
ATATATATATATATATATATATATATATATATATATATACACGTATGTGCATATATAAATGCGTATTTCTGTGTATATATACTCTATATATACATTCAATTTATGTATATATATGTATGTATGTATGTATATATATATATATATATATATATATATATATATATATATATATATATATATATATAGGCATATCTATTTAATCATATATGCATATATATATATATATATATATATATATATATATATATATATATATATATATATATTTAAATATACATATACATACAAAACATAACCTCTATAATGCAAACTGGCATTCCTCTTAAAACTGTCTTTGTCAATGCGACTGCTCCGTTCTCCTCCCCTTCATGTTCCATCTAAAAAAAAGGGGGTAAAAGACTGCGGTTGGATTTCCGAGGGGAATGACAGTCCAGGATCAAGTTTTCGTAGGCGTCTCTCAGAGGGGAAATGAGAGCGTGACGCTGTGCCTGAGGGCAATTTCCCATTTAAACTCCATCGATAACCAAATCCCAAAGGAGGGGAGGGGGGGAGGGGAGGGGCAACTTCCTCATCAACACCCTGTATAGCCCTGCATCCCCTCTTTTCCTGGTTTTGGGAAAGGAGGTGATGGGGGAATGGAAAAGGGAGAGAAGCATTGATGGAGAAGTGAGGGAGACTCGAGGCGGAAATCGATTTTTTTTACATTTAAAAATTCTTTTTTATTTTTTTGTTTTTTGGGGGGCTTCTTTTGTGGACGTCTTAAATTTCTGTTCCCTACTGTTTTTCTTGTATAACATTTCGGATTTTTTTTCTTACATTTAATAATTATTCTTTTTTTTTTTGGGGGGGGGGCGGGGCTTCTTTTGTGGATGTCTCAAATTGCTGTTACCAACTGTTTTCTTATATAACTTTTTGGATTTATTCTTTTTTTCATTTAATTTTTTTTTGCTTCTTTTGTGGATGTCTCAAATTGCTATTACCAAGTGTTCTTTTTTTTTATATTACTTTTTGGAAATTTTTGCCTTGTTTTCCCTATATGGATTTTGTAAGCTACACTAACATTACTCGTTGTCGAAGACTTATAAAGCCTTTTGAATGTTTAAGGGTCGCTCATGAATGGCAGAGGCAATAACCAGTGACATTGCCCTAGCAAGTAGGACAATGCCCTAGAGACTGACCATATGTATGATCAGTGCCCAAGCCCACTCTACATCCAAGCTGGGATCAAGGAGGGCCAGGCAATGGCTGCTAATGACTCAGCAGATAAACCTTTAAGCTCCCCAAACCCCCATCCTTAGCTCAAAAGAAAGTGAGGTCGCAGACACAAGAAATAATGGAGTTTGAGCGGGACTCGAACCCCAGTCATACGATCGCCAGGCAGGGATGTTTCCAATAGGCCACTACCTCTTTGGTTGGATGATTTTCTTATCAGGAAGGTTCCTTTGGTATAAAGGTTTAAAGGTCACTCATGAATGGCAGAGGTAAGGGACAGTGACAATGCCCTAGACTGACCATATATTCATATGATCAGCGCCACAAGCCCTTCTCCTCCCAAGCTAGGACCAGGGAATGCCAGGCAATGTTTCATGACAATAAAGCAAAGCCAAGTTTTGGTTTTATTTTTCCAGAGTTACTATATATTTTATGCATTTTTCAGTATGAAATGAACTGTTTTTTTTGGAAGAAGAAACAAAGTTTTATTTTGATTTTTCCAAATTTATTATAAATATATATATATATATATATATATATATATATATATATATATATATATATATATATATATATATATATATACTGCTTTGTATAAAATGGCCTGCTTTTTGGAGGAAAAACAAAGTTGATTTTTATTTCTTCCAAATTGACTTTATAATTCACTGTATATATCATTTTATATGGAACGAACAGCTTTGTTTGTTCAACCCCATGAGTGGAAGTGTGTTAGCATGTGAAATAACTCCATAATACGGGATAAATATTATCTAAAAGAAAAAAAAAATATTCTGTGAATATACTGGAGCTGTTATTTTAAGTCTTGATTTTATTTAGAATATCTTTGAAATGTTTCAAGATGGTTAAATTTATAAGGAAGATATATTTAAGAGAAAAAAAAATAGTTAAAGGTTAAAAATGTTTGGTCTCATTTCCAGTTTCATCAGAATAGATGCTCACCAGAACGTCAGCCAGGAAACCCCAACCCCCCAATGTGGTGCCCAACCATAGCAGTGACCTCCCCAGTAAAAATCTTAAACTCACGATCCCGGGCTGGGACCGATCTGCTGCCATGTGAATGGCGGGCGAACACGTTACCACAAAACTGGGTATGGGTAGGAATATCGTATAAAATAATTCCTAAAAAAATTTATTGTGGAAAAATAGGAATAACAGGCTGCATAATTTAGTATTTTAAAGAATACATTATGTGCAGTTGGAAGATATGTCCCTTAAAAAAAAAAAAAAAAAAGAAAAAAAAAAAACAGTCGCATTTATTTTATTTATGAAAATTTCAATATAACTCTGGTTTAGAAAAATAATAATGTAATTTCATTATGTTTTTCAAACATCTCATTGTTTTTGATAGACTTCTTTGCTCTTTTAAAACCTCAAGCATAAAAAACTCAGTTCGTCTGTAAATAAGTAATCATGTTTACATGAAGTGAAATGAAGCTAGAACCTCATTAACATATTTCGAATTTAAACTTGGAGCAAAACAGTTCATCTGTACCATCCATGTAATTTCCCACATCGGTGATTACTGTATATAAATTAGATTAGATAAAGCTTTGATGAAATAATGGTAGGTTCTTTGAACTTGAATCACCCGCTTTGAAGTTTATTTATTCTGATTTCTTTTGTTTATTTTTTACGTGTGTGTGAGTGTGTGTGTGTGTGTGTGTGTGTAGGGGGAGGGGGGTGGGGGTGGTGGTAGTGAACTCGTAGTTCAGAAACTTTTTTATTTCAAGATACAATGAAAAAAAGAAAAAAAAATCTCCGTAAGAATATGCTGTTCTCAGTCGTATTTCAGTAGAATAAGGACGCCCGAAAAAAAAAAAAAAAAAAAAAAAACTAATTTTAATCGGAAATGCTTCGTAAGAATATACTGTTTTCAGCCGTATTTCAGTAAAATAAAGACGACCGAAAAAAAAACCAGTAATTTTAATCGGAAATTCTTCGTAAGAATATACTGTTCTCAGCCGTATTTCAGTAAAATAAAGACGACCAAAAAACACAGTAATTTTAATCGGAAATTCTTCGTAAGAATATACTGTTCTTGGCCGTATTTCAGTAAAATAAAGACGACAGAAAAAAAAAAAACGAATTTTAATCGGAAATTCTTCGTAAGAATTTACTGTTCTCAGACGTGTTTCAGTAAAATAAAGACGAACGTAATTTTTACACTACTTTGTCATTATCTTTTACGGGTTTGTGAACATAATATTACTCCTTAACGTCAATATATCTGTTTTTAAAACGGTAAATGCCTGGAAATATTTGTTACAGGATTTTTTATAAGAAATTCTCCGTAAAAATACACAGATCTCAGCCATATTTCGGTAAAATACAGGCGACCGTAATTTTACCTTACTTTGTTATTAACTTTTACGGCCTGGTGACCGTAATTTCACTCCTTAAACGTCAATATATCCGTTTTTTAAACGGTAAATACCTGGCAATATTTATTCCAGGAATTTTACTGTTTTTTACGGCAAGTTTTTAACAGTGTACATTTGCATATAATATCCTGCTTATGACTATGAAGGCTATTGTATTAACAATGAGAGTTAGAAGGTAAAAAGATGTTTATAAACCTCTATTTCTTTTTACACTCATATTTTGGAATTATGTGTACGGACACATTCAGTATATAATTGTGTAATTCAATACTTAACAATAAGTCGGATGGCTTATAAAGATTTTAATTCTACAACAATGTTAAATAAATAAACACACTTTATAAATATATTTTGTATATTAGTTACACACACATATATATATACATATATTATAATATATGAATATTATAATATATATATATATATATATATATATATATATATATATATATATATATATATATATATATATATATATATATATATATAGATGTTATAATATTTACATATATACATACATATATTATAACATATATATATATATATATATATATATATATATATATATATATATATATATATATATATATATATATATATATATATATATATTATACAGCCTATGTAAATATATAAACATATAATAGTTTAAGATTATTGTAGAACTGAAAACTTTCTACTATATTTTAGTCCCCGAAATATGGAATGTGCAAAATAAACAGAATTGATATGTTCAAGACGAATAGTGAAGAATATGAAACCTAACAATTTAATGAGTAAATGAATGTCATAAAAGATATTTATATATATATATATATATATATATATATATATATATATATATATATATATATATATATATATATATATATATATATATATATATTAAACAATGATGTTGGTTGAGCTGACGGCTTTAATACTGTTAAGCGTACGAGGACGTAAAAAAAATCACTTTTTCCTTTTAATTCTGAGATTGTTTCTGCGGATGTAGAGGCCAATGAAGTGTGGAGATATGGAAAGCCCCCTAAGAAGATGGGATTAGTAATGAGGTGCTGTAATAGGAGATGGAAAGTGAAATTGAATGGCTAATAAGGTTTTTCGAATTTGGAAATGTTACAAGTCCAATGAGATACTCTATGGAAAGGTGGTAGAGAAGATTGTATAATTAGCATACCGGAGAAAATTTTTGGAACAGAATCTGTGTGTGGAAATCCATCATACAATATATTATGTACAAAATTCAAAATCTTAAGAAACAACGTTCATTCACTTCAGATTTTTATCAAACATACTTACTTCGAATATACTTATAAATCAAGGCAATTGTCAAGATACGGAATTTTACCTTGAAAATGTAATCCATTCAGGCGACCACCTACAAAGAATTCAAGGAAAAGAAAGAGCATGATAATTGTGTCGTTACAGAGTATGAAATAGATCATAAATCATCACACATAATTAAAAGAAAAGAAAGAGCATGATAATAACCTACGCCAATGAAGTTGGAATGAGGTTATGTTTTACCCACTGTGCATGTTTGTGTGTGTTTGTTTGTTTGAGAACAGCTTCCAGGGCACAATTTTAATCATAGAGTAAGAGGACATGTAAGGATTAATTGTTATATAAAAAGCTGTAAATGATTAAGTTTTTGAAGGTCAAGGTTAAAGAACAAGGTCATGGTCAAGCCAAATGTACAATTCACGTAATCAGCCATATGTTTGAACATCGTTGTCACAGAGACTTCAAACTTGGTTCATATTTGTGTGTATCAAAATCCACGCCAATTGATACATGTTAAGGTCAAAGGTCAAGCAAAGGGTCGAGAAATAAGCGGCAGCGGGGGAGGTCTGCACTCCATTGAGTGCCTTCTAGTTTAGTCTGTAATCGTGATCGTGTGTATGATATATATATATATATATATATATATATATATATATATATATATATATATATATATATATATATATATATATATATATATATATATATATGTATGTATATATATATATATATATATATATATATATATATATATATATATATATATATATATATATATATATATATATATATATATATATATATAGGGATTTCGCCACAGACAATATTACCCTTCAAATGCAAAACCCAAATAAAATTTTTATTGATATTTGGTAATGTGTCCATACTTCGCAAACAAGATCATCTTTGTTAATGTTTTTTTTTTTTTCAATAAATCATTTTAATTGTTCATGACTTCTTATATCGTTTACCTATTTCCTTATTTCCTTTCCTCACTGGGCTATTTTCCTTGTTGGAACCCTTGGGCTTATGGCATCTTGCTTTTCCAACTAGGGTTTCTTAGCTAATAATAATACTAATACTAATACTAATAATAATAATAATGATAATAATAATAATAATAATAATAATAATAATAATAATAATGATAAAAATAATAATAATAATAATAATGACATCCAGCATTTGTGACAGCCAAGGTCTGGTTCTAGAGGGTTACATCAGACCCCTCTTTCAATTCTTCAATTCCAATTCCACGTCATTGTAATCTTCAATTCCAATTCCACGTCATTGTAATGTATATAATGCCATTGAGGCACGTCTAATCAGCTTAATAAAAACAGCTACCCCCGTAATTTTCTCTTACTTTGCAGCTATTAATATCCCCAGCATGAACTTGAAGTAAAGTGTCTCCAGTTATTTAAGACGAACAATTCAAGCCATCTGAAATACTCTTTGATTGCGTCAAGGTATTCTAAGATCTTTGGAGATTTTGACTCGTGGCATAATTGCATCTTCAATGTTTGTTCGTTATGACTGGAAGAAGTTGAAGGACTTTTAGGGTACACTGTACACTTGAAAGATCTTTTATTTGTTTTCATATTCTTGCAGAAACTAGTGGTTCCTTTTATAATGTGAATAATTAGAAAATAGAATTTTCAATACAACATAATTGGTAATTAATTAAAATTACAATGCTTTGTTGTTTTAATGGTATACTAAGTATGCCACTCAAAAAAAAAAAAAATAACATAAATTTGCTTCAAGTTCAATGAAGATAATAATAATGAAAACTAAAAATAGAGGCTTATATAATCTATCCTTCTGAGACGAAAAAAAATTCCAAGGACCTATTTTCGTTCTTTCCGCGTGTATCATTAACGAGTGGCATAATGTGGGGACCTAATGTTGGCGAGGAGTTTTATTCATTACGCCTTGAAGAAGTTTATAATGAAGGCAAAGCCTTTGAGACACCTCTCATCTGAAAAAGTGTAAAAACTATCCGAAGATAAAAGGAGATAATCTCTTTTGGTTGTTACTGTTTTTTTTTATGTCGGTGTTGAAAGGGACACAATGATGAGATCCCGAGAGGAATGGAAGAGATTAATGCAGATCTATTGCTTGGGGTGGGGAAGGGGGGGGGGGGGGGTGTCAAGGTGGTGTTGGAGGGGGTCAGTCGGGGGTTACATGTTTTAAGTAAATTTGGGTCTGATTAAGATGTTAATACAAATATTGATGAAAAATAATGTTTTCAATTTTTACAAATGAGAGAGAAATAATACAAAGTTCTGACATGTAATCTCCCCTATATGGTGAGGAGACATCCACAAGGAAACAGATGCCCTCCACAGGAAACCAGAGAGGCCATCTTCAGATAAAATAGAGATGTCATCTTCAGGGAAACAGAGATGCCCTCCACAGTGAAAAAGAGATGCCCTCCACAGGGAAACAGAGATGCCATCCACAGTGAAAAAGAGATGCCCTCCACAGGGAAACAGAGATGCCATCCACAGTGAAAAAGAGATGCCCTCCACAGGGAAACAGAGAGGCCATCCACAGTGAAAAAGAGATGCCCTCCACAGGGAAACAGAGAGGCCATCCACAGTGAAAAAGAGATGCCCTCCACAGGGAAACAGAGAGGCCATCCACAGTGAAAAAGAGATGCCCTCCACAGGGAAACAGAGAGGCCATCCACAGTGAAAAAGAGATGCCCTCCATAGGGAAACAGAGAGGCCATCCACAGTGAAAAAAAGATGCCCTCCACAGGGAAATGGATCTACCATCCACAGGGAGACAGAGATGACATCTTCAGATAAAATAGAGATGTCATCTTCAGGGAAACAGAGATGCCCTCCACAGTGAAAAAGAGATGCCCTCCACAGTGAAAAAGAGATGCCCTCCACAGTGAAAAAGAGATGCCCTCCACAGGGAAACAGAGATGTTATCCTCAGAAAAAAAGATGTCATCTTCAGGGTAACAAAGATGCTATCTTCAATGAAACAAAGATGCTATCTTCAATGAAACAAAGATGCTATCTTCAAAGAAACAAAGATGCTATCTTCAATGAAACAAAGATGCTATCTTCAAAGAAACAAAGATGCTATCTTCAAAGAAACAAAGATGCTATCTTCAATGAAACAAAGATGCTATCTTCAAAGAAACAAAGATGCTATCTTCAAAGAAACAAAGATGCTATCTTCAATGAAACAAAGATGCTATCTTCAAAGAAACAAAGATGCTATCTTCAATGAAACAAAGATGCTATCTTCAATGAAACAAAGATGCTATCTTCAAAGAAACAAAGATGCTATCTTCAAAGAAACAAAGATGCTATCTTCAATGAAACAAAGATGCTATCTTCAAAGAAACAAAGATGCTATCTTCAAAGAAACAAAGATGCTATCTTCAAAGAAACAAAGATGCTATCTTCAAAGAAACAAAGATGCTATCTTCAATGAAACAAAGATGCTATCTTCAAAGAAACAAAGATGCTATCTTCAATGAAACAAAGATGCTATCTTCAAAAAAACAAAGATGCTATCTTCAAAGAAACAAAGATGCTATCTTCAATGAAACAAAGATGCTATCTTCAAAGAAACAAAGATGCTATCTTCAATGAAACAAAGATGCTATCTTCAAAGAAACAAAGATGCTATCTTCAATGAAACAAAGATGCTATCTTCAATGAAACAAAGATGCTATCTTCAAAAAAACAAAGATGCTATCTTCAAAGAAACAAAGATGCTATCTTCAAAGAAACAAAGATGCTATCTTCAATGAAACAAAGATGCTATCTTCAAAGAAACAAAGATGCTATCTTCAAAGAAACAAAGATGCTATCTTCAATGAAACAAAGATGCTATCTTCAAAAAAACAAAGATGCTATCTTCAAAGAAACAAAGATGCTATCTTCAAAGAAACAAAGATGCTATCTTCAATGAAACAAAGATGCTATCTTCAAAAAAACAAAGATGCTATCTTCAAAGAAACAAAGATGCTATCTTCAAAGAAACAAAGATGCTATCTTCAATGAAACAAAGATGCTATCTTCAAAAAAACATAGATGCTATCTTCAAAGAAACAAAGATGCTATCTTCAAAGAAACAAAGATGCTATCTTCAATGAAACAAAGATGCTATCTTCAAAGAAACAAAGATGCTATCTTCAAAGAAACAAAGATGCTATCTTCAATGAAACAAAGATGCTATCTTCAAAAAAACAAAGATGCTATCTTCAAAGAAACAAAGATGCTATCTTCAATGAAACAAAGATGCTATCTTCAATGAAACAAAGATGCTATCTTCAAAGAAACAAAGATGCTATCTTCAATGAAACAAAGATGCTATCTTCAAAGAAACAAAGATGCTATCTTCAATGAAACAAAGATGCTATCTTCAAAAAAACAAAGATGCTATCTTCAAAGAAACAAAGATGCTATCTTCAAAGAAACAAAGATGCTATCTTCAATGAAACAAAGATGCTATCTTCAAAAAAACAAAGATGCTATCTTCAAAGAAACAAAGATGCTATCTTCAAAAAAACAAAGATGCTATCTTCAAAGAAACAAAGATGCTATCTTCAATGAAACAAAGATGCTATCTTCAATGAAACAAAGATGCTATCTTCAAAAAAACAAAGATGCTATCTTCAAAGAAACAAAGATGCTATCTTCAAAGAAACAAAGATGCTATCTTCAATGAAACAAAGATGCTATCTTCAAAAAAACAAAGATGCTATCTTCAAAGAAACAAAGATGCTATCTTCAAAGAAACAAAGATGTCATCTTCAGGGTAACAAAGATGCTATCTTCAAAGAAACAAAGATGCTATCTTCAAAGAAACAAAGATGCTATCTTCGGGAAAACAAAGATGCTATCTTCAGGGAAACAAAAATGTCTTCTTCAGGGAATCAGATGTGCTGAAGACAAAACTTGATAACAACGGATG
This sequence comes from Palaemon carinicauda, assembly GCF_036898095.1. Taxonomy (NCBI): domain Eukaryota; kingdom Metazoa; phylum Arthropoda; class Malacostraca; order Decapoda; family Palaemonidae; genus Palaemon; species Palaemon carinicauda. The sequence continues at coordinate 55,744,660 of NC_090765.1, read as the reverse complement.
TCTAGGATAGACGATGGCATAAAGACGAATAATTTGCGATGAACTTGTGTGGTTTAACGAGATGTGGAGTAGTTTTCATAAATATAACCTTCTTGGAGCTGTGGCTCGGAGGGGAGGAGGTTGGAGCAGTTCTTTAATTCTCGTATAGAAGTATCATGATTTCATAGAAAAGTAGGAAAGCATTCTGGGTGCAGACCTCCGCCACGGTAGCTTATATCTGGAAACCAGCTTGTCCTAGGGTTAATTTGGGAAAGCATTCTGGGTGCATTCCTCCGCCACGGTAGCTTATTTCTCGAAATCAGCTTGCCTTAGAGTTAATTCGGTCGACCTTTTGCTCGATCTTGACCTTGACCTTTGACCTAGGACTTTCAAAATTGAATCGCTTCCTCGTCTCAGCATAACAATCAATCCTTGAAAGGTCCACTACTCTATGAGTAAAATTGTGGCCAGGAAGCTGTTCATAAACAAATAAACAGACAAACAGGGGCAAAAACATAACCTCCTCGCAACTTCGTTGGCAGTGGTAATTATATTGCCAATTGTGACGGGCCGAGAGAAGGTTGTGATTCAAAGGCAGGATGAAAGCAACTGAGTGACTTTATTACAGAACATCCATTTTCATATACATACACTCCAGGCAAAAAGGGCACAAAAGACATAACAGGCAATTTCATGTTCAACCGACACCGCACAGATTAACAGTTAACGGTGAGAAAAACAGACATGTTATTTCAGGTTCTTGTCAGTGCGAGGGGAGAGCGAAGATACAAGCATAATATATACACAAAATGAAATGTCGTTACTATGTACGATCGTGTGACACACGGTTGGTACACAATGCACTCACACTAGCTCATGCACGCAGACATATGTAAACTCTAAGAGTGTACAGGTATACACCATGGTTGCTCGTACACAAATAAATGTAAACCACGTGACTACTTATATACAATCTTCTTTATTTAAGATTTTGAACTGTTTGCTCTAATGAGGCATCAACTTTAATTGTCTCTTCTTGACACAGCATTAAAAAAAAAAAAATCGCATATAAGAACATGCAATCTCTCTCTCTCTCTCTCTCTCTCTCTCTCTCTCTCTCTCTCTCTCTCTCTCTCTCTCTCTCTCCTGACAAACACATACATTTGAAACATCACAGGAAAGAGGAGTTTTGTCGTGCTGTGTCCCTTGGGATATATACGAACGCAGTAGTGCTGGGAAGGGCAAGGGGTTTATTTCCTCTCTAGTGAAGTTGGACTCATCTTCCTGTTCCAAAACGAAATTATTTTTTTCCGAAAAATAAAATAGAAATTAAATCTGTTTTGCAAATCTGTACATTATAAAAGGCTACCGTTCTACTGGCAACAAATACTAATAGGAGAACAATGTCTCCATAATGAATAACAGTTTCAGCTGTACATTCAATCCTGGAAAAAAAAAAAGATACAAAACAAAAAGCGGTGAAAACTTGCATAATTTTAGAACCATGGAGAGCTTCCTGAAATCAAATAATGCATTTTTCGCTGGAAATTTTATCATCCGATTTTTTTTTTTTTTTTTTGTCGAAATGTTGAGATGCACAGTATTTCAACCTTGCGGATTCTGTTTTTAAAAAAAAAAAAAAAAAAAAAAAAAAAAAGACAAGTTGTAGCTTTTAAGTTGGCCCCAACTTTTTTTTATTTTATTTTTTATTTTTTTGTGTAATCTTTTCTCCATTTTACGCATATTTACTGTATCTGCATTTCTCTGCACTTTGAGGCCTTTCGATATTTGTATTTTTACTTCATATTTCCCCCCTTTTTTTCCCCGACCGCTTTTGTTACATGAAAACGAAATATTTATTGTTTTTGTAAACATTCGTAAGCTCTGTCAGTTTTGTTTACATAAACAAAAGTTTTTTTTTTTTTTTTTTTTTTTTTTTTTTTTTTTTTTTTTTTTTATCTGGGAATAGTTGTAAAAAATATGACCAAGATGAAACTGCTTTTGTGCAATATCTTCCAATATTTTTTGGAAATGGTTATTTTGGAAATATATTCGCGAATGAAACATCCAGAAAAATGAAATTTTAATGGTGAAGTTTATTTCTATGAAGCTTTAGGTAACTTCTTAAAGGTTTAAAGGCCGCTCATGAATGGCAGAGGCAAAGGACAGTGGCATTGCCCTAGCAAGCAGGACAATGCCCTAAAGGTTGACTATATATATATATATATATATATATATATATATATATATATATATATATATATTTACATATATATATATATATATATATATATATATATATATATATATATGTATATATATATACAGTATATAAATATATATATATATATATATATATATATATATATATATATATATATATATATATATATATATGAGGCCTATGCGAAGAGAAGGTACATTCGCCACAAAATGAAAATTGGAGAAAATCGCGTTTTATTAACTATTTAGATAAAAAAGTACACACATCAAGCTTCATTTTTGTATAAAATATTTTGTTGTAAACACAAACATAAGGTTGCTATGATATTTTACATTTTGAAAACTTTAAACGCGTTTTTCTCCACTTTTCATTTTGTGGCGAATGTACCTTCTCCTCGCATAGGCCTCATATATATATATATGTATATATATGTATATATATACAGTATATATATATATATATATATATATATATATATATATATATATATATATATATATATATATATATATATATATATATATATATATACGTATTTAGAATCGAAATGAAGTAATCTGCACCGTGATAGCAAACTGGGTAAATTTGTAACACATAGGTGTTTACGGGTTTAATGATAGATTTTGGTACCAACATAAGTGACTTTCATATTTTTTCAACTAATAAGCCACAATTACCTTTTGATATGGAATTCACTCAGCCTCGGTCACACAGACCTATGGGGAAATCAACTGTCAGCTATATTTCGATTCTGATGACCCCGTGACCCTGAGGTAGAGTGAATTTGATATATAAAACTATTTTTGGCTTAATAATTTAACAATTTGAAAGTGACGTCTGTGTAACATAAACAAACATAAACAGCTTCTTGTTTCAAATTTAACAGCCGCTATCAATAGAGATGCGGTGATTTCCAACCTAATTACAAATCGGACTTTGACAGGAATATGTATTGGAGAGTTGTAACCAACTTTTATCTCTCTTGTTAGCCAAGTGGTCTGGCAGAGGCAAGGGACAGTGACATTACCCTATCAAGCAGGACAATGGCCTAGAGACTGATCATTATATACATACGATCAGCGCCCAAGCCCCCTCTCCATCCAAGGTATGACCAAGGAGGGCCAGGCAATGGCTGCTGATGACTCAACAGATAAACCTAAAGGTTAGAATGCTGGCAGAAACATGTATCATAAAAGGAATTTTCCTTTTGCATTATGATGATGATAATGATGATGATAATGATAATTCTTGCTATTGTAATAATTGGACCATGAAATGCTAAGCGTCGTTCACGTGCTCATGTCTTACTTTCAATCATATAATTTCTAAAAAAAAACAAACATCGTTTAATTACAAACGACATCGCAATAAGACTTATTCCATTAACAAAGATATTTGCAAATACTTGGGATTGTCTTTGTGTGATTTCGCCTGAGGCTCTGATCCCAAGGGCGTTAAGAGAATCCAGACATTAATGTATAATAAAATATATGGCTTATTTGAATATATATATATATATATATATATATATATATATATATATATATATATATATATATATATATATATATATATATATATATATATATATATATACATATATATACATATATATGTATATATATATATATATATATATATATATATATATATATATATATATATATATATATATATATATATATATATATATATATATATATATATATATTAGAAATGTCTTCAAGCGGTAGATTTACGACTATTTCAAAAGACGTTCCATAAAAACGCCTTTGTTTCTTAAACCTTAATTAGCTGTCAGGTTGTATAGATACATCATAAATCATAGATTTTGCGATAGAATAATTGCTTTGACAGGACAGAAAAAAATAAAAAATAAGAAAAAAGAGCTCTACTAAAATTTTAATGAATCACAAGCGCGATTTATTTACAATGCAATATTTTTTGTCATATAAATCAAAATAAGTTTATTACGATCTGTATCTTTTGATGGCGATTTTGATAACCGCTGCACCAGCCATCAAAAGCCTTGTCATCGCACCCCCCCCCCCCAAACCTACCATCCAACCGCGTCCATAAACCAGCACGCCCCCCCCACCCCCCCTTGCAAGCAAATATCATTTATATCAATGCTGACAGCCCCTTGACGATCTGTTATGAAATTAATGCGTTGCGTCCACGCTGGGTGAATATCACGAGCATTTTTAAAGAGTGATATTTAAATCCGTCAAAAAAAAAAAAAAAAAAAATATATTGGAATATGTCATAAATATAAATTCGAATCGTAAATAACATTATAAACATTCATTAAAATGACTACTGACTAATTCAAATGGGATTGGCAAAGGAAAGGCGCCTGCAATTTCCAACCTAAATTATATTACTGTTTGCAAAAGCCATGCCGGGAGAGATACGTCCTATATGGAACACAGGTCAAAGGAATGGAGCAGGGATATGGTTTCACATCTCTGATTTCATTTGCTCAAAGCCCCTCCTTTTTTGGGGGGGGTGGGGGGGTGGGGGGGGCGGGGGGGGGGGGTGGGGGGGGGGGGGGGGGGCGGGGGGGGGCGGGGGTGGGGGGGTGGGGGCTTTTTATCTGATACTTTGAGATGTCTCAGTGTAACTCTGAAATTGCTTAATATTTCATTCGAGTAAAGTTTATTGTGTATTTTACGTTTGAAGTTTGAGGTCTTTAAACATACGAACACAAAGTTCATTATGCATTCCTATATTCAAATCTCGTTAATCTTATCTAGCAAAAAATTCACTACGCTCTTTGATGTATTAAGAAGTAATGGATTTTAAAATCAATTTTATCTCAGATAATTTGTCAGCAATTCTGTTATCTGTAATGATCCAATGTCTATAAAACCAAAAAATCCTTAAATGGGTTATTACAATAACTGTAAGTTGCCCATTTATAGTGATTGCAGAAAAGAATATGACTTCATTAAGCAGCTATTTAAAGGTTTAAAGGCCCCTCATGAATGGCAGAGGCAAGGGGCAGTGACATTGCCCTATCAAACAGGACAATATCCTAAAGACAGATTATATATATATTTTGGTATATATATATATATATATATATATATATATATATATATATATATATATATATATATATATATATATATAAAGACCGGTGTATGTATATATATATATATATATATATATATATATATATATATATATATATATATATATACCGTATATATATATATATATATATATATATATATATATATATATATATAAAGACCGGTGTATGTATATATATATATATATATATATATATATATATATATATATATATATATATATATATATATATATATATATATATACCGTATATATATATATATATATATATATATATATATATATATATATAAATATATATATATATATATATATATATATATATATATATATATATATATGATCAGCGCCCAAGCCCCCCTCTCCACCCAAACTAGTACCAAGGAGAGCCAGGCAATAGCTTCTGATGACACAGCAGATAGACCTATATGCTCCCCCAAACCCCCAATCCTTAGCTCACAAGAATGGTGAAGTTACAGCGACCAAAGGAACTAAAGAGTTTGAGCGGGACTCGAACCCCAGTCAGAGATGTACCATAACTAAATGAATAAAATAGCCTTGAATAGTATCATAACCTTTGTAAATGATAACATGGCCTTCCACTATCTGGGTTAGAATTCACTTAAAACATTATTTTTCCTTGTTTCCTTTCCTCACTGGGTTATTTTCCCTGTTGGGGCCCCTGGGCTTATAGCATCTTGTTTTTCCAACTAGGGTTGTAGCTTAGCAAGTAATAATAATAATAATGATAATAATAATAATAATTAGTTGAGTGTTCAATCAAGCACACCTTTCTGCCAATTGTACAGTTGGACACGTGAATTCCAGGCACACCTCGCTCTGTGGCAGTGCACCCGATCACACCCTTACTGCGTGGCGAGTTCCTGCATTTAGCACACCCACCACCTTTTCCACCTCTCCCTACAGCATCTGGACAGTAAGGGCATGACAGGGAGTATTTCCTTAGAGTGAGGTGTGCCAGGAAGTCGTGCGGCCAATTGTACAGCAAATTGACAGAAAGGTGTGCTTCATTGTACCCTCAACTGATAGAAGTTAGAGCGAGGTGTTGCCAGGAATGCTTGTATCCAACTGTACCTGTCATTTGTTTTTAACGCTTTGTTTACTTTTTCTTTTCCTCAATTTTGATCATCTTCAAATTAGTTATTTTTTTTTATTTTTTTGTAGTTGATTTTTTACTGCCAAGTTTCCTTTCCCTTTCTGATATTCATTCAATATTGGGACCCTAATACTTCTAGAACTCCTCTTTTCCATCTAGAGTTGCACTTTGGCTTGTAATAATTATATAGAAGAGCGTTCAGTAGAGCGCAGACCTCCGCCGCAGCAGCTTATTTCTCGACCTTTTGCTCAACCTTGACCTTGACCTTTGACCTTAGCATGTATCAATTAGCGTGGATTTTCATAAACTCAAATATGAAGTCTCTGTGACAACGATGTCCAAGCTTATGGCTGATTACGTGAATTGTACATTTTGCTTGACCGTGACTTTGACCTTTGACCTTGAGGTTCCAAAAATTGATAATTTCCACTTTTTACAAAACAGTTAAACCCTGCAAGTTTCATTACTCTACGATTAATATTGCGGCCAGGAAGCTGTTCACAATCAAACTCACACACAAACAGTGGCGAAAACATAACCTCCTTCCAACTTCGTTGGCAGAGGTAATACGATTTCAAAATAAAAAAAAGAGCTTACCAGTAGCTTTTCCCTCAAAGATATAATTTCCCCTCAGCCCTTTTCCTATGGATTAAAGATGCAGACGGCAAGCAACTTTAAAATAAACTCGTTTTCTCTCTTCTTCTTCTTTGATGATTCATTTTCCTCTTCCTAACTTTCCTCTCCCCTTCACCTTCCCTCTTCCTCTTAAAGGGGTAACCACATTCCTCCCTCCTATCCTCTTGGACCTGATCATATTGGTTTTTAACATTAATATAAGGCGACGTGATTAATCTGAAATTAGTTTCTGCAGGCGATGGCCTTTTGCAAATATCTATACGCTCTTAAGAGGTTTAAAAGCAACTCATGAATGACAGAGGAAAGGGACGATGCCATTGCCCTAACAAGCAGGATAATGCCCTAGAGACTGACCATATATATGCTCAGCGCCCATGTCCCCTCTCCACCCAAGCTAGGACCAAGGAGGGGCAGGTAATCGCTGCTGATGACTCGACAGGTAGACCTATATGCTCCCCCAAAGCCCCCATCCTTAGCTCACAAGGATGGTGAGGTTGCAACGACCAAAGGAACTAAGGAGTTTCAGCGAGACTCGAACCCCCGTCTGGCGATCACCAGACAGAGACGTTACCAATAAAGCCACAACAACTTCATCTAATCT
>NC_090765.1:55724504-55729504 GCF_036898095.1 Palaemon carinicauda | reverse complement strand
TATAAATGACTCCACTCCAAGGCATCTTGGCATATCACCCGAGGGTGAAAATGCTTTCATGCAGCTATAAATATCACGAAATCTTTTTTTCGGTTTCTTATCTCTCATTTAAAAGATATAAAAGAATCATTGATCTTTTTTGAGAGTATCAAAGAAATGAAGCTGCACAACGCTGGAGGCGATCCTCTGAAAAAAAAATATGTTTAAAAGTCTCACGAATACATGAATACAGTTTATTCTGCGGGCGGCAGAGAGAGAGAGAGAGAGAGAGGAGAGAGAGAGAGAGAGAGAGAGAGAGAGACTTCAATCTTATGTGAAGGAAAGAAGCCTGCTATATTATTCTGTTAGGGTTCTGGTAGCTTATTTAAAACGTCCCTGTCTAACGAGCTGCTGGACTGGGGTTCAAGACCCGCTCGTGTTCGGTAGTATCCTTGAAAGCTAATGATAGGGGCTTTGGGGAAGCCTATAGGTCTACCTACTGAGTTCTCAGCAGCCATTACCTGTCCCTCTCTGGTCCTAGCTTGGCTGGAGAGAGGGCTTTGGCGCTGTTCATATATATATATAATATATATATATATATATATATATATATATATATATATATATATATATATATATATATATATATATATATGTATATGTATACATATATATATATATATATATATATATATATATATATATATATATATATATATATATATATATATATATATATACGGTCAGTCACTGTCCCTTGCCTCTGCCAGCCACGAGCTCTCTTAAAACCTTTAAACCCAGATATACAAACTCAAAAATGGTTCTTTGAAGGGGTTACGTAAATCCTTAGTGAAGAAAACACTTATTGACGCAAAGGGCCTCGATTACATTTCGCAAGTCGTCTCTATCTTGAGCTTTTAAGTCAATACTTCTCTTTTCATCATCATCTACTTCGCACTTCATAGTCCTCAGCCATATAGGCCTGGGTCTTTCGAATACATTTCGCAAGTCGTCTCTATCTTGAGCTTTTAAGTCAACACTTCTCCTTTCATCATCATCTACATCGCGCTTCATAGTCCTCAGCCATGTAGGCCTGGGTCTTATAACTTTTCTAATTTTGACATAGCCCTAAAAACTATGACTTAGAAATAAGATATTTGAATTAGCCACAAAAAAGCTTTGACATAGCCATAAAAACTATGACTTAGCCATAAGAAAATTTGGCAGAGCCATAAAAATTATGACTTAGCCATAAAATCTTTGAATTAACCACAAAAAACCTTTGGAACAGCCATAAAAAACTATGATTTAGCCATCAAATCTATGAATTAGCTATAGAAAAAACTTTGACATAGCCATAAAATCTATGAAAGCTATAAAATAATTTGAATTAGCCATAAAAACAACTTTGACATAGGTATAAAAGCTATGACGTAGCCATAAAAATAATCTTAATTAGCCATGAAAAAACTATGGCATTGCCATAAAAACTATGACTTAACCATAAAAAAAATTGAAATAGCCATAAGAATTTGAATTAGCCATGAAAAAAAGTTGACATAGCCATAAAAAACTTTGACATAGCCATACAAAAAAACTTTGATAACTATACAAAAACTTTGACATAACCATAAAAACTATTGCAGCCATAAAATAAATTAATTAGCCGTAAAAATTTTGAGTTAGCTATAAAAAGTTTTGAATTAGACATAAATCTTTTAGAATTAGTCATAAAAAACTTAGACATAGTCACAGAAAATTTGATAGAACCATCAAAAACTTTAACATAGCCATAAAACTATGATTTAGCTATAAAAACAACTTTGACAAAGCCATAAAAAATATTCAAAATAGTCATTAAATACTTTGAATTAGCCATAAAGAAAAACTTTGAAATAGCCAAAAATATATGTGACGAAGCCTTATAAAATTTGTTTTAACCATACCAAACATGACTTAGCCATAAAGATAATTCCTTCACCATAAAAACTGACCTTGGCATTTCACTGATAAGGAAATGTCTTACAGCACGCCATTACCAAGTCAACTTAATAAAGATTGTAAAACAATTTGTATATATTTCCATTTGATATTAATAGATCAAACCTATGCAAATACGTGTAAATTTGTTTTACAATATCGATATAAATGACTTGGTACTATGCACAGAGCTGACTGCTCTCTTAATTCATTTTTCTAGTTCCGTTACTTTGTAGTCTCCATTAATACGCCTTTGATTCTGTCTCTCTGCGTCTGTGTCTGTCTGTCTGTTCATAGATCTTGAGTTTTATTTTCAGCAATTTAATTGAAGTTAATAATGATTACTTATTCTTTTTTCTTGTCAAGGGAAAAATAAATTAGTTATATTCCTCTTTTAATAAAATTATTACATTTGAGTTTACACGCGTTTGTACTCTGAAAATTATTTGGAAATTGAAGTTAATTAAGGGTTTTCCTTTTATTTCTTGTCATGGGAAAAGATAATTAGTTAAATCAATATTTCATTAACATGATTATATTTGAGTCTACATGCGTTTGTCCTTTGGAAATTATTTGGAAATTGAAGTTAATAAATCTTTTACCTTTTTTTCTTGTCATGGGAAAAGATATTTATTTAAATTAATATTTCATTAACATAATTATATTTGAGTTTACACGCGTTTGTCCTTTGGAAATTATTTGGAAACTGAAGTTGATAAATATTTCTACTTCTTTTCCTTGTCTAGGGATAGTTATTTAGTTGTATCCCTATTTTAATAACATGGTTATATTCGGGTATACACGCATTTGTTCTTTGGAAATTATTTGGAAATTCAAACTATAGTCGAAACCAGGAACAGAAACTTTATAATTTTTCCTATTTGAAATATTATGCAAATTTAAAAATAACAAATTTAAGTTAATTATCACATCTAAATTAACCATAAAATGGAACCCACATACATTAATAATTGTCTTGGGGTAGATTTATCTTGCTAGAGGGTAGACTCAGGCACCCTATTCTATTTTATTTCTCTTCCTATCGTCATTTTGAAGTTTTTTTATACATCATATATGAAAGATTTATTTTAATTTTGTTGTTATTCTTGAAATTCTATGGTAGTTTACTTCCTTATTTTCTTTCCTCACTGAGTTAATTCCCTGTTGGGGCCCTTGGGCTTATAGCATCCTGCTCTTCCAACTAGGGTTGTAACTTAGCTTGTAGTAGTAATAATAATAATAATAATAATAATAATAATAATAATAATAATAATAATAATAATAATAATAATAACAATAATAATAATAATAATAGTAAAACTTAAGAGTTGTAAATCTTATACATCTTGGGGAATAAGAATACTTGGCAATCGAGTAATATTGAAATATAAAAAGATCATTAACAGAGTTGAAGTGTGTTGATAATGAACGTTGTATAAACCTGAAGATACTGTTTACATTATTCAAATAACTACATATGAGATGTAATCGCAAACTGGTGCCTCTAAACAGATAAGAAAACTCCCAGTGAAGGACAATGCAGGAAAATTGAAAGGGGAAATCTTTTAAAGAATACTGATATAGAAAAAGAAAAAAAAAATTCAAACGAGAAAGGTATAATAGAAGATATTATTGAATACAAATACTTAGCCAATAATTTCAACAGAAGCCGTTCAAAAAGATATAACGATAAATCATGATATTTTTATCATCACTAGAACGAGTTTTGCTACCGATGAAGATATTGGATAAGATATAAAATAAACGAGAACTTGAAGGAACTTCTGAAGAATTTTGTAAGAGGAAAAACTGTTATTACAAATATATTGGAAGGGCTGGACGGTATAGTCATTGATGTTATGCAAGAGAGGGATATTTTTGAAAAAAGTAGAGAAAACATATCCTTCGGTTAATGACGAAAGGTGGAATCAAAGCGAAGTAGGAAATAAAGGGCAAAGAAACGATGGGAATTGCAAATGAAAGGAAAACACGGAAGGGAAAAACGAATGATAACATAGAGAGGGTACTGGTAAGAGAGGAAATATCGATTTAGGGATAAAGAAGGGAAAGAAATTCAAGATGATAGAGGCAAGAAACGTTAGGAATATATCAGCAAAGTAAAAATAAACTGAAAGCACATTATATTTATGTAGATAAAAGATAACACAAATGTACATATTAAATTTCAAGTATCTGATATGGAGTTGAGTGGGGATAACTTAACGTGGTGAAAGGGTTTCCGTATCGCTCTGATAAGCAGAGCTGTACTAGTCAGGGCCATACATACTAGGCTGGTTTGCTGTGATCAGACTAAAGTCTCAAACCATCACCAATTCACAGTGGCAAAAGTGGTGATGAAACTAGCCAAGCCCCGGACATGACTAAAGAAATGTCTAAGGCCTTTGTCCTGCAGTGGACTAGAAAAGGCAGCATTTATTGTTTGTGTTGATGCATAATTATTTCATCCTTCCCATTAGAGATTAAAGACACATGTAGGCATTAAATTACTTTATAAAAACAATCAAAGCAGCATTAGTAAGGAAAACCGCTTGACTGACATTACATTACAATATATCATTATTATTAGCATTATCATTATCATTATTATCATTGGCTACGTTACAACCCTAGTGGGGAGAAGCAGGATGTTATAAGATCGGGGGATCAAATAAGGAAAAATAGCCCAGTAAGGAAAGGAAATAAGGAAATAAATAATTTACATGAGAGTAACGAATAGTATGAAATATCTTTTAATCAGTATGTGCTGTAGTTTTGAAAGAGAGAGAGAGAGAAAGAGAGAGAGGAGAGAGAGAGAGAGAGAGAGAGGAGAGAGAGAGAGAGAGAGAGAGAGAGAGAGAGAGAGAGAGAGAGGAAAGAGAGGAAATAAATAATTTCTATAAGTAACGAATAATGAATAGGAAATAACTTATGATCAGTATGAGTGACAGAGAGAGAGAGAGAGGAGGAGAGAGAGGGAGAGGAGGAGAGAGAGAGAGAGAGGAGAGAGAGAGAGACATAATGATAAATAGCCCATTAAGGAA
>NC_090765.1:55698540-55724004 GCF_036898095.1 Palaemon carinicauda | reverse complement strand
TATATGCCTATATATATATATATATATATATATATATATATATATAATATATATGTATATATATATGTATATAAATATAAATATATATATATAATATATATGTATATATATAAATATATATATATATATATATATATATATATATATATATATATAGAGAGAGAGAGAGAGAGAGAGAGAGTAGTTTCAAGTGAAATTTTCTGCTTAATAGGGCAATGTCACTGTCCCTTCTCTGCGCCATTCATGAGTGGCCTTTAACGCAATTAAATGTTTTATCAAGTTAGCGTAGATTTGCAACCAAGGTTTTAGTATTCGCAAATTTTCCCTTTTATAAATTACCATCATTTATCACCAAACAAATTTGATCTCCTATTTCACCTCCTCTTGTAAAACCTGTTAGCATTTATTGCCGCCTTTGATCATATTCGGAACGTTTTCAATTCCGCGTTGTATAATCCACTTGAATTCTTTTATGGCACATGCATCGGTGTGATCAGCCTTCCTGTCTTTTCTCTCATGCATTTCTATTCTTCCTCTGGTTTTAAAGGTTTTAAAGGCCGCTCATGAATGGCGGAGGCAAGGGACAACAACATTGCCCTAGTAAGCAGGGCAATGCTCGAGACGCTGACCTTATGTACTGCATTATTATTATTATTATTATTATTATTATTAGCCAAGCTACAACCCTAGTTGGAAAAGCAAGATGCTATAAGCCCAAGGGCTCCAACAGGGAAAAATAGCCCAGTGAGGAAAGGAAATAAGGAAATAAATAAATGATGAGAACAAGTTAACAATAAATCATTCTAAAACAGTAACAACGTCAAAGCAGATATGTCCTATATAAACTATTAACAATGTCAAAACCAAATATGACATATATAAACTATAAACAGACTCATGTCAGCCTGGTCAACATAAAAATATTTGCTCCAACTTTGAACTTTTGAAGTTCTACTGTACGTATGATCAACGCCCAAGCTCCCTCTCCATACAAGGTAGGACCAGGGAGGGGCAGCCAATAGTTGCTGATGACTCAGCAGGTAGACCAACAGGCTCTTCCTCAGCTCACAAGGATGGTGGGTGAGATTGAATACACCAAAGGAACTAACAAGTATGAGGGGAACTCGAACTCCAGTCTAGCGATCAGCAGGCAGAGACGTTATCAATAGGCGACAACAATTAAAATTGTATCAAGGTTTATAGATAATATTCGATATCTGGTTACTCAGATTCATTCATTTTCACCTTTTCATTTCACTTCTTGTGGTCTTTATTGGTTCTTTCAAGAGTAATGGGACTTTATTTTTATTTACAATCTATTATAAATTTCTCTCGACGCTTCCAAAGGATTGTTTGCTTTTATCTGAGTTGACCATTTCTCAGAATCTCACCAGAAAGAGAAGGGTGATGCAACGTGTAATAGTGGGTCCGAGGACCTGTTAGTGAGCTGTGTTTTAGAGTATATGAAGCAGTTAATGTTAAGTAAGTTATAAATAGAGATTAATCCTTGAATCATCTGATGAAATATGATTGAGGGAGTGAATGTAATTATGTTTTATTTTGTGAACCTTATTCTATTTGATAAAGACATGTATCTAATTTATATAAAACACACATACACACACACACACACACACACACACACACATATATATATATATATATATATATATATATATATATATATATATATATATATTTTTGGGCTCAAGCCATGTCGTCCTGATGGAAGTTCCTATAGGGTAGCTTCCTAGGGTATATTACAACTACAGCGATATTCCCAGAGAATTTACCTTAAGGTACCAGAATTCTAACTCCTGGAGCGAGTATCCCTCGTGAAAGGGATATCGCGACATATCAGAGGACATATTCTAGACACGCCACATGGCAGTCTACATCCTGGACAGAGATTTCGTCTTGTAGGAGGTGATTGGCGAGATACGAATTCGGGAAAGAAAAAGGGGAGCCGCTCCCAAGGCTTCCCTATCCTCCGATTCGTATGCGTGCCTGGCGCCATTCCTGGCGCCATCTGTATTCCTTTTTGCATAGCTTAACAACTCTGTGTTTTTTCCTGTTTTTCTCGCAAATCTTGGATTTATTCTACTTTTCATGGCTTCTCCGTCTTCGTTGGCCTCTGATAAGTTGAGTATAATGTCTTTTATGTATAAATGTAGGCTCTTGGTAAAATTTTGAGTGATTAATAGGATTAATCTTTGATACAAGAGCCGTAGCCTACCAGAGGCGTCCTGGACGCTGTCGCTCGCTAGGTATAAATTAGTTAGTCAGAGCGACATTCCTGGTTGTTTTGCTTTAATAAATTTTAGCTATTTAGCATTACATAGGATTTCCTTTTGTGCTTAGTATTATTTGGCGAAGTATTCGCCATTCTGGCCTACGCTAGGCCATGTAGCCTAGTCGTTTGGTCCTAGTACTTCATGCATGATTATGGTTTTTCCGAGTGTAATTAAAATTTTATTGAAGCTTTAGGCTATACTTTATACATTTTAGACTGTGTGGAATATTTCCAAGATAGTATACGAGTGAGTTTCGGTGATTTAGGTAATCGATTCTCTTGGTGCCTAGGCTAGTTGCTTATGGAGCCTTAGTATACTTTATCATACTCCCCGGTTGCTTTCTTTTCTTCGGAGAAGGTATGCAATCCCTTTCCCTCTGTTTAAGCCTTGGGCTTATCCCTAAGTGGTTTTTTCCGAATTTATTTTCGATAAAACTATACTGGGGTGTTACTGTACCTTCCTGTTCCTGTAGTATGGTTCAAGAGGGACAGAACAACAGAGTTTTTTAGTCTGAGTCTGTGTTGTCTGGCTTGGGGCTGAGTCCCCCTCGCTGACCTGACACAGACAAAGGGAGCTTAGCTCCCTTAGGTCACTACCGAAGGTTTCTGTGGATATGATTCCTTCTTTTGTGATCTACCAGACTAGTCCTTGTTGCTGTTCTCGGGGGAGGATAAGTTCTTTCCCTGGGAGTAGCAACGCCTTCCTTGCTTTGGTGCTCTGGGAGCTGGCAAGTATTGCTGGCCTTCCCCCTTAGATCTCCCTTAGGCTAAGATAAGTTTCTTGGCTGCGGGTGATCTGTCACTAAAGCAAGGTTGGCAGGACCCTCTTGTCCCTTCCCCCTCTTTCTCCGTAATGGCCGAGCCATTACTGTACTGTACGTCGTTCTACATCTGGACCTAGTATAGGTTAGGATGTGGAATTGACTCAGCCCCTTGCCGGCCGGCAGAGCTGCTGGCCGGCAAGGGTCTTATGTTTTCGAGTGCTGCCCGGACCTCTCTTGGTCCCTCATCCATGCCTGCCTGTAGAGCCAGACGGCATTGGTCAGGAAGCCTGAATTAGTTTCGGTTGCCGGGCTTGGAGGTTGTGTACACTCTTATCCCGGTATCCATTCTATTTTTCTTCTAGTGCTGTACCTGACCCGGCTGCCGGCCTATGAGGCCGGCTGCCGGCCTCATAGGCCGGCAGCCGGGCAGGTGTAGTCCTCTGGTTCTTTTGCTGCCGGCTGGCATCGGTCTTGTACCTTTGCCGGCCGGCTTATGTCAGCCCTTGTCTGCCGGTCACCAAGAGTGTGGCCGGCAGCTGGGTACTACCTTGTGTAGTTGCTGGCCGGCAGCCATTGCCGGCCAACATTGGCTGTTACCGGCCGGCAGTTGCTGCCAACCGGCACATGCATTTGAACCAGAGTGCTGCCGCCTTATAGCTGTTAAGTAGTATACTTTAAAGCTAGTTGTGGTGTGTGCCGGCCGGCAAAGGCAGGCCGGCACACATCCCCCTATACTGTACTAGTATTCTTCAGTATAACATATACAGTAAGAAGAAAACTATGGTAAGGGTTTTGGTACAGCACTGTGTCTTCTAACACTATTGTGTTTTCTTGCACATCCCTTTGCTGTTGCCCTACAGATAGGAAGCTGAGTTCTTTCCTGTCTATTATCCAGGATTTTAAAATCATTGCTTAGGTGTGAGCTCCACCTGTTTCCTCTGGAAACCTTGCATTGGTTACTCTAGAAGAGATAAACCATTTTGATTTTATTATCTGGAAGGCTGCAACAATGGGTTGTGAGGGAAACACAAGTGTGTGTCTTTCCTTTCTGAATTGTTATGCTATACTATGCATATCCAGTGATACATAGTTCACTTGATACTCATGGAAATTTCTTCTCTTTACAGAAGGACACTCCGAAGTGGGGAAGTGCTTTCTGCAACGTCCGCAGCAAGAACCTCTGCGGACATGAGTTTTGTAGGAGACACGCAGCATACGCTGTCTCCAAGGATGATCTCCGGTATTGGGACCCTCAGGTATGTACTGTGTGCACTAACCTGATTACTAAGACCTTTAATTCCCCTAGGACAGAGGATTCGGCTGTCGGCTACTCCGGTTCATATTCCGGAGCCTATTCCCTCTACATCGGCCGGTCTCCCAGTAGAGCTGGGACAGGCCCTCTCTTCTATTGTTGGAATGATCCAACAAATGCAGAAGGAGAATCAGGAGAAGGCGGCTGCAATGGAAATGCGAATGCAGTGCCTTGCAGAATCACATGGGCCCCAGAAAAAGCTCAATGTGAAAGACCTTCCCTTGTGCTCAGATGCTAACCCATGGAGGTATGCTGAGCACATGCTGATGACGACTGGAAAGATCGTCATCTCGGATAAGCTGGTCTCAGTTCCCCTGGAGGAGGTGGAATTCTGGCCCAGCAAGGCATCATATCCGGACTGTTATGTCCGGCTGAGGAAGGAACCAGCTTCAAAGGAGGAGACAGAGCCGAAGGAGGTCATAGTGATGGACCATGCTAAGGCTCAAGCTCTACTTTCATCCTCGATGAAAGAGAGGGGCTTCTCTAACTCAAAGGTAGCCGCATTGAATAGGAAGCTCCCTTCCTTTGTGTCCTCGCCTACTAGAGCCTTCCCCTTTTTACAGAAAGGGTTTCTGGCTGTACTAAAAGCAGTCGAGGCCGGCAGGTCTTGCCCCTCCCTAGAAGAGTGTAAACCTTGTCGCTGGCCCTGCCTATGGACCACAAAGACTGGAAGGACGTCCATCTTACGTTTTCAGTTGGAAAGTTGGAGGCTGATATTGCCGGACGTCAGTTCGGCAAGGACCTCCCTAAGCTGTCTGACTTTCTTTTGCGAAGAGAGTTCGATACAAAAGAAAGACTGACTGCCTCAATGTCTCTTCAGACTACTCTCGAGACGATGGCAAGTGACCCCAAGGTCCACGAAATGTTCATGGAAGTGGCCAAGTCTCATCTGGCCACAGTGACGAAGGACCTTTATGGCTTCGTCAAGGCAAGGAGAGCTTGTAGGGAGTTCGTGTTTACCTCGGCTACGGTGAGGCACGAGCCAAAGAAACTAATCTCCTCCAACATTTGGGGAAAAGACCTTTTCCCTACCGACTTGGTCAAAGAAGTTGTTGATAAGGCCGCCTTGGAGAATAGAAACCTTCTCCAGAAGTGGGGCCTGGCTATCAAAAGAAAGTCTTCCCCGGATGAGGGTCCTCAACCAAAGAGGAGACTATGAGGACTAGGCTACCGTCTCGGCCAGCCAAGCCTCTTAGACAGCAACAGTAACTGCAATTGCCATTGCCCCCAGTGCCCCAGATCGTGGCACAAACCCCGACCACTTTTCAGTGGGTACCCCGGGCCGTGTCGACACAGTCCACGGCATTCACCCCAGCGTTCGAAGGGCAGTCTACTTCCTTTCGAGCAAAGCCTAGAGGAGCAGCCAGAGGCTCGTCTAGACGCCCCTCAAGGGGAAGGGGATTCAGGGGTGGTCGTGGTCAGGAAGGCAAGACCTCAGGACGGCAGTCCAAGTGAGGTGATACCGGTAGGAGGGAGACTTCTGAAATTTCGGGATCGGTGGACCTTCGATCCCTGGGCCCACAGCCTACTCAAGAATGGACTGGGCGGGAGCTGGTACAGCACTCCACCCCCGTGCCTTCGGTTTTTCCAACACTCCACCCCCGTTATGGAGGAGTACGTTCAAGAACTGTTGGAGAAAAAAGGTGATCCGAAGGGTGAAGCCCATCAATTTCTAAGGGAGGCTGTTTTGTGTTCCCAAGAAAGACTCGGAAAAGCTCAGAGTCATTCTGGACTTGTCGCCACTCAACAAGTTCATAGTGAATTGCAAATTCAAAATGCTAACACTGAAACACATAAGGACCTTACTGCCCAAGAGGGCATATTCTGTCTCTATAGACTTGTCAGATGCCTATTGGCACATTCCAATTAGCCATCGACTCTCCCCCTACCTAGGGTTCAGGCTACAACGAAGACTATACGCCTTCGGAACCATGCCATTCGGGCTAAACATAGCCCCAAGGATTTTTACGAAGCTTGCGAGCGTAGCTCTCAAACAATTACGCCTAAAGGGAATTCAGGTAGTAGCCTACCTGGACGACTGGTTGGTGTGGGCAGCATCCGAGACAGAATGCTTGCAAGCTTCCAGTCAAGTGATCCAGTTCCTAGAGTACCTAGGCTTCAAGATCAACAGAAAAAGTCTCGACTTTCTCCATCTCAAAAGTTCCAGTGGCTGGGAATCCACTGGGACCTTTTGTCACACCGTTTCTCCATCCCGGCGAAGAAAAGGAAGGAGATAGCGGGTTCTGTCAAGAGACTTCTAGATTCCGAAAGGATATCAAGACGCGAGCAGGAGAGGGTACTGCGCTCTCTCCAGTTTGCTTCGGTGACAGACCCAGTGCTAAGAGCACAGCTAAAGGATGCAATCGGAGTTTGGAGAAGTTATGCATCAAACGCGCGAAGAGATCTGAGAAGACCAGCCGCTTCGGCTAAGTACTCTTCTCAGGCCTTGGTCCCAAGCCAGACATCTAAAGAAGTCGGTTCTTCTTCAGCCACCTCCCCCGTCGGTGACGATTCACTCAGACGCCTCGAAGGAGGGATGGGGAGGTCACTCTCATCGGAAAAAAGTCCAGGGGACTTGGTCCAAGCTATTCAAGACCTTTCACATAAAACTTTCTAGAAGCTAGGGCAGTGCTCCTTACCTTAAAGAAAGTCTCCCCGCGTCACTCAATCCACATAAGGTTGGTGATAGACAGCGAGGTAGTTGTGAGATACTTGAATCGACAAGGATCGAGGTCACCACCTCTCAACCAGGTGATGTTGGCCATCTTCCGATTGGCGGAAAAGAAGAAGTGGTACCTGTCGGCAGTTCACCTTCAAGGAGTCCGCAATGTGACAGCGGACGCTCTATCCAGGTTCACACCGATAGAGTCGGAATGGTCCTTAGACGCAGGATCATTCTCCTTCATTCTGAATCAGTCCCAGAACTGCAGATAGACCTCTTTGCGACGAAAGACAACAAGAAGTTGCCCCTGTACGTGCCCCGTACGAGGACCCCTTAGCGGAAGCAGTGGACGCGATGTCCCTCGACTGGAACAGATGGTCCAAGATTTATCTGTTCCCTCCTCACAACCTTCTGTTGAGGGTCCTCAACAAACTGAGATCCTTCAAGGGGTAGCGGCAATAGTGGCCCACAAGTGGCCGAACAGCGTGTGGTTCCTCCTGGCATTGGAACTGTAGCTGAAGTTTGTACCACTACCAGATCCAGTTCTGACCCAGCGAGTCCAGAAGTCAACTGTCTGCGCTTCATTACAGAAAACCCGGACCCTGCAGCTCATGATTTTCTCTCCCTAGCGGTGAGAAAGCGTTTCGGGATTTTGAAAGCCAGCATAGACTTCCTTGAGGAATATAAGTGCAAATCTACTAGAAGGCAATAAGAGTCATCTTGGAGAAATAGGTGGCCTTTTGTCAAGGCGAAGAATCCGCAGGAGATCTTGACAGACTTCTGCTTATCTTTCTTCTCCACCTCCATGGTCAAGGATTGGCAGCTAACACGATTTCGGCGTGTAAGTCTGCTTTGACAAGACCCATTCTATATGCCTTCCAGGTCGACCTAGGTAACGAGATCTTTAATAAAGTCCCGAAAGCCTGTGCTAAGCTCAGACCTTCAGCACCTCCAAAGCCCATTTCATGGTCTTTAGACAAGTTCTTCATTTCGCTTCTCTGTTGAGCAATGAAGAGTGTGCGTTAAAGGATTTGACTCAAAAAGTTATTTTCCTATTTTGCACTCGCGTCCGGGGCCAGGGTTAGTGAGATTGTAGCCTCTAGAGAGAGGCAGGTCGTGTTCAGTTCCTGGATGGGGGAGAACTGAACCTGTTTCCGGATCCTACGTTTCTCGCCAAGAATAAGTTACCCACCAACAGGTGGGGTCCCTGGAGAATCTACCCTCTGAAAGAAGATGCATCTCTATGTCCAGTAGAATGCCTAAAGGTCTATCTTCATAGAACTTCAGACTTCAAGGGTGGTCAACTATTCAGGGGAGAAACATCAGGCTCAAATTTATCTCTGAATCAACTCAGAGCGAAAATCACATATTTTATTCGCAGAGCGGATCCTGACAATACACCCGCAGGTCACGATCCGAGGAAAAGTTGCCTCATCCTTAAATTTCTTTAATTGTATGGATTTTGAACATCTCCGTTCATACACTGGCTGGAAGTCTTCCAGAGTGTTCTTTCGCCACTATGCGAAGCAAGTAGAGGAACTAAAAGAGATCTGTGGTAGCAGTGGGTCGCGGTGTTAACCCTACTGTTTAACTCTGCGAGGAACAGTGGTCTTAATTGGGACGATTAATTCCAGGGTGAGTGTGTAGTTACATACTGTACTACAAACTAAGTGAGGGCACGGTGTTGCCCATGCAGACTGTTCCATTTCCGAAGGTGAACCTAGCATAAGTGCAGACATGTGTGCCGAGCGTTTCTAACGCTAATGTCATTGATTTGTAATACAGGCTTTTATGACTTTGATACCTCGGTATCTTAAAAGTGGCATTTAATGTTTTTTCTTTCAGACAAACAAGCTCTGTTTACTATCATACTTATGCTTAAAGTTTTGGGTTATCCTCTTCTTATATATATATATATATATATATATATATATATATATATATATAATTGTGGTTAACCTGTCTATTTATTGCCAGTCAATAATCTGGTTCTTGAGAACCTTGCGTCTCCTTCACCTGTGTCAATTTATTGGTATAATTGAGCATTCTTTCTATGTACCTTATCTGGGCTAATTCTAATAGAATTGTTCCTTTATGCAAGCTATGTTGCATTGGTTTTCCTCCTATGCGGATAAAACCTTTGTCCAATACAAGTATTGTGCGGAGAACTGGTCGATATTTCATATTGACGCAGTGGTTCTTTACAAACTATGCTTTACTTAATATAGGGCGAGACCACTACATAGGTATATGTACTCTTCGAGACTTTTCCAGAGTCTAGTAGGACTCTTCCCTGTAGGGGGCAGGAAGCTCTAACATGGTTTATAGTTAGTTGAAAAGATGTATAACGGTAACATCTTAGGTCTCTAGGTCTAGTCGACCGGGAAAAAATTACCTCCGGGGAGTACGGCACGTTCTGAGAATCCCCAGATACAGTAATGCTCTGGTACACTTCCATCAGGACGACATGGCTTGAGCCCAAAAAACGGATTTTGAGCGAAGCGAAAAATCTATTTTTGGGTGAGATGGCCATGTCGTCCTGATGGACCCGCCCTTGCCTTTCTAAGAAAGGGCTGTAGGACCCCTCCCTACATACAGTATCTGTAGCACCTCGTGTACGCTACAAGGAATACAGATGGCGCCAGGATTGGCGCCAGGATTGGCGCCAGGCACGCATACGAATCGGAGGATAGGGAAGCCTTGGGAGCGGCTCCCCTTTTTCTTTCCCGAATTCGTATCTCGCCAATCACCTCCTACGAGACGAAATCTCTGTCCAGGATGTAGATTGCCATGTGGCGTGTCTAGAATACGTCCTCTGATATGTCGCGATATCCCTTTCACGAGGGATACTCGCTCCAGGAGTTAGAATTCTGGTACCTTAAGGTAAATTCTCTGGGAATATCGCCGTAGTTGTAATATACCCTAGGAAGCTACCCTATAGGAACTTCCATCAGGACGACATGGCCATCTCACCCAAAAATAGATTTTTCGCTTCGCTCAAAATCCGTTATATATATAGGGTTCGATTCCCCTGCCGGCCAGAAGGTAATGTCTTTGAGTTGATTACCCCTTGGGTCTCTGATCCCGAGGTATAAGAGAGAATCCAGACATTAAGGTATAAAAATATGTGGTGTACCAACCGTGTTTCACACAATTGTACATAATTCCTTTTGTATATATTATGGTTGTATCTTCGCTCTTCCCTCGCACTAAAACGAACATGAAAATTCAAGTCTGGTTTTTCCTCTGTGATTTTGTCTGTCTTGTGAACTTGTCATGTCCTGTTGCCTTGAGGTTTTGTATATAAGGAGAGTGTTCCACAACAATATAACTCAGTCGTTTCCAATCTGCCTTTGATTTCACAACTCCTCTCTCGGCCCGTCACATTGGTGACCCCGGAAGTCGAATCGCTTCCACCGCCTTCCACCCCCACCCCCTCGCCCCTCCATCGTTGGTACTATGTCGGACTCTACGGCAGTTGGCGCTACGGCCTCTCCATTCAAACTTTCATCGTTTGCCAGCGGAGAGGCGTTTGCTTGGTTTCAGCGCGCAGAAGTCCAGTTTCGTATCAGGGGCGTGACTCGCTCAACCACCAAAGCGGATTATGTTCTCGCGGCGATACCCGAAGACACCTTCCCAGAAATATCCGACTGGCTTTGTGAACAAGGAGACACCCCAATAGCGTATGGCGACCTCAAATCATACCTTCTGCAGCAGTACTCGCCGTCGCCAGCCGCCCGTATAGCAAAGCTTTTTCAGCTCTCGCAACAACCGTTGGGGGACCAAAGGGCTTCGCTTGCCCTCAGGGAAATGACCAGTATCGCTCGCCTTCAACCTGCCGCAGACGGCTCTCCTCGTGAGGTGAACCTACTCCGTGCCCTTTGGATACGCCGTTTACCTGAACCTGTGCGCGCTGCCATACCCGATGTCGATAGTTTACCCATAAAGGACTTGATGACCAAAGCCGACGCCCTTATGGACAGCCACTTCAAGACCTCCATCAACGCCTCCACCCCTGACGACGAGGATGCCTATTCAACGTCAACCCAAGCTGACATGAATGCCGTAGGACATACACGCCTACCCCGTGACGTGCCGAAGCGGCGACAAAGCCGCCCACCACCCACCAATCGCTCGCGCCCCAACGAACGACTTCTACAGCCACTTACTACCTCCCATCCACCGCAGTTTTGCTACTACCACTTCAGATTCGGGGCAACCGCGAAGAAATGTGCCAAAGATTGTCAGTGGCCAAAAAACGTGTAAGTAGGCCATCGCTTGTGGCGGTGGCCTCCCATGTTTCTAATCTTTTCTTTTTACAGGATGCAGGAACGGGCGTGCGATTTTTGGTAGACACGGGTGCTTGTCGTTCTCTATTGCCAAGGAAACTCTTCAAGGCACGACGTAGTCTGTCTACATCTGCCGACGTCCGCTTGGTAGCTGCCAACGGATCTGCGATACCCACCTACGGTTACGAGAACCTCACATTATCGTTCGGAAACGGTAAATTCAATTGGAAGTTTCTCGTTGCTGACGTCACAATGCCAATCCTCGGTGCGGATTTCCTCTCTCATTTCCACCTTCTGGTCGATGTCGCCCACCGACGATTGGTCAACGCAGACTCGTACTTGTCGACACCTCTTCAACCCGCCCCCTCTAACCTCGCTCTCCACATCAGCGCACCCACGGATGCCTACGCCCACCTCCTCACGTCGTACCCGGAAGTTTTCCGTCCAGAACTTCGCCAAACGCCCACGGTTCCTGCCAAGCACGGTATTTATCACCATATCAAGACGACGGGACCCCCAGTCTTCGCAAAGTTCAGACGTCTAGCACCGGAACGATTGGCAGCCGCCAAACAGACGTTCGCCGAAATGGAGAAAATGGGCCTTTGCCAAAAGGCCTCCAGCCCATGGTCGTCACCCTTACACATCGTTCTGAAGAAAGACGGCTCCCTCCGTCCGTGCGGGGATTACAGGCGCCTGAACATGCAAACAGAACCGGATCACTACCCCCTCCCAAACATTGCCGATGTAACCTCCTACCTGCACAAAGCAAAGGTTTTCTCTACGCTCGACCTCCTGAAGGGGTATTATCAGGTGCCTATGAACCCAGAAGACATCCCCAAGACCGCCATCACCACTCCGTTTGGCACATACACCTTCAATTACACCTGTTTTGGCCTTCGTAATGCTGGGGCCACGTTTCAACGTCTCATGGATGGCATCTTAGGGGACCTCCCTTTCTGTGTATGTTATGTGGACGACATACTTGTGTTCTCCTCCTCAAAAGAGGAACACCTCCGTCACCTGCGCATCGTGCTCGACCGCCTGCAACAAAACGGCCTTGTAGTCCGGTACGACAAGTGTACCTTTGGCGCCAACGAAGTGTCGTTCTTAGGGCACCGTATCACTCCTGAAGGAGTCCATCCCCTCCCTGAGAAGGTAGCAGCCGTTCAGAATTTCCCCACGCCCTCGACCGTCAAAGCTCTGCAGGAATTCTTGGGCATGATCAACTATTATCACCGCTTTCTGCCAGCCATTGCCGCCACTCTTGCTCCCCTCTACGCCTCCCTCAAGGGCAAGCCAAAAGACTTGAAGTGGGGTCCCCTTCAAGAAGCGGCCTTCTGCAATGCAAAGAAGGCCCTATCAACTGCTGCGGCTCTCACTTTTCCTATCCCACACGCCCCTCTCCTTCTCTCCACCGATGCCAGCGACGTCGCTATTGGTGCAGTACTCGAGCAGGGGGTCAAAGGCTCGCCCCGCCCATTGGCCTTCTTCAGCAGAAAACTGTCCAAGGCAGAATCGGGTTATTCTACCTTCGATCGAGAATTGCTGGCGGTGCACTTGGCTGTCCGTCACTTTCGCCATTTCTTAGAAGGTACGCCCTTCGTCATTCGCACAGACCACATGCCTCTGGTGCACGCCTTCACTCGACAGTCTGACGCCTGGTCCGCCCGTCAACGCCGACATCTCTCCGCCGTGGCTGAATACAATTGCACCCTCCAATACGTCCCTGGGAAAATGAACCCCGTTGCCGATGCCCTGTCAAGAAACACGTTGGCTGCCGTTCAACTGGGATTGGATTACAACGCCCTGGCTGAAGCCCAACGACAGGATCCAGAGTATCAAGCTTGTAGGACATCCTGCACGTCCCTCCGTTGGGAGGATTTTCCCCTCGAAAACTCCAACACCACCCTCCTCTGTGACGTCAGTACTGGTAGACCGCGACCTTGGATTCCTGCTCCCATGCGCCGACAGGTGTTTGATTTCATCCACGGCCTTTCACATCCCTCGTGCCGTTCTACTGCACAGCTGCTGAAGGCAAAGTTCATTTGGCACGGCATTTCTAAGGATGCTAAGGATTGGGTCCGTGCCTGTACTTCTTGCCAAACTTCCAAAGTACATCGACACACGGATTCAGGAGTGGGCACCTTTCCTCAACCTCAGCGTCGTTTCGCACACATTCACGTCGACGTTGTAGGCCCCCTACCCACATCACAAGGACATCGTTACCTGTTTACCGTCATCGACCTCTCCACTCGTTGGCCTGAAGCCATTCCCATGGAAACTGCAACGTCCGCCTCATGTACATCTGCCTTACTCTCTGGATGGATTTCAAGATTCGGTATCCCTGAGCATATTACTTCTGACAGGGGAACCACTTTCACCTCTCAATTATGGACGTCATTAGCGAATCTCCTGGGCATCACCCTACATCACACAACGGCCTACAACCCCGCTGCCAATGGAATGGTTGAACGTTTTCATCGCACCCTCAAAGCAGCTTTGATGTCCCGCTGCAAGGATTGCAACTGGTTTACTCAGCTTCCCTGGGTCCTCCTTGGACTAAGGACCACTCCTAAAGACGCCCTCGACGTCTCGGCAGCCGAAATGGTGTATGGCGACCCGTTGGTCGTCCCTGCCGAGTTTTTTCCTTCTACAACCTCCTCCGACGATCTCCAGCGCATACGTCACGTCGTGGGAAAATTTACTCCGTGCCGCCAGACTTACAAGCCCCCAGCGAAGCATCACATACCAACGGACTTGCACTCTGCAACGCACGTCTTCCTGCGCAACGACACCAGCAAGCCACCGTTAACGCCCCCTTACACGGGACCTTACCTTGTGATCCGACGCAGTCCGAAAGCATTCCTCCTAAACATTCGGGGCAAAGAAGACTGGGTCTCCATTGATCGTCTAAAACCTGCTTATCTTCTGCCAGATGACCCGCCTACAGTTCGCCTCTCTAGATCAGGGCGCCCTATTTAACATGTACAGTATATAATTTTTAGGGGGGGAGCCATGTACCAACCGTGTTTCACACAATTGTACATAATTCCTTTTGTATATATTATGGTTGTATCTTCGCTCTTCCCTCGCACTAAAACGAACATGAAAATTCAAGTCTGGTTTTTCCTCTGTGATTTTGTCTGTCTTGTGAACTTGTCATGTCCTGTTGCCTTGAGGTTTTGTATATAAGGAGAGTGTTCCACAACAATATAACTCAGTCGTTTCCAATCTGCCTTTGATTTCACAACTCCTCTCTCGGCCCGTCACAGTGGCTTATTTGAAAATGAAAAAGAAAATGCTTCTAAATGTGCTAAATCTATTAAATATATTTATATATATCTATATATCTATCTATCTATCTACATATATAGATATATATATAAATATATACATACATATATATATGTATATATATATATATATATATATATATATATATATATATATATATATATATATATATATATATATATATATATATATATATATACATGTGTGAGTGTGTGTGTAGCATCCTCCTTACTTTCAAATATCAAATAACAAATCTTCCTGATATCAAATTCCAAACGGGAATCACTTAAAGGTACATATACTCTTTCTATATTTTGAAATTATACCTCTAGTTTTTAATTCTGAAGTAAAAAAATTGACATATCCATTCGGGTATCAAAAGTAATATATATATTTCAACTCTGCTCTACATATTCCTGTTGAATATTTAGTATCTATTTATCTATCTTTCTATCCACCTATCTATCATATCATTATATTATTTAGAAAAATATGTTGTTCGGGTGTGTATATATTTTACAAAGGGTAATCTAATGATTAACGGGTCGGTTGCCCGATGCGCCCTCTCCAATGCTTTCTATCCAAATCTCTTCTCTCCATATCATCCTTCACCTTATCTCGCCATCTAATTTTGTTGCTGTTTGATCTACATGGGAGCTACTGAACTACATTGGCGATGATGCTGTTTGGTCTATGTGGACATTTTCAAATTGTTGCTATTTGAAGTAAAGTAATATCATTATTAATATTATGATTACTTGCTAAGCTACGGCCTTAATTGGAAAAGCAGGACGTTATAAGCCCAAGGGTACCAAGAGGGAAAATAACCCCGAGGGGAAAGGAAACGAGGAAATAAATAAAACATTTTAAGAACAGTAACAAAATCAAAATAAATCTTTCATAAATAAACTATAAAAATATTATAAATAGAAGAGGAGGAGAAATAAGGTAAAATAGTGTGCCCGAGTGTACCCTCAAGCACGAGAACTCTACCCCAAGACAGTGGACGATCATGGTACAGAGGCTTTGGCACTACCCAAAACTAGAGAGCAATGGTTTGATTTTGGAGTGTCCTTCTCTCAGAAGAGCTGCTTACCATAACTAGAGTCTCTACCCTTACCAAGAGGAACGTGGAAGCTGTTGCTATCTGATCTCCCTGTGGATGCTGTTGATGAATGATAAATGTGAATGTTGCTACTGATTTATCTATGTGGATGCTGTTGCCATTTGATTTACATGGGCCTTGTTGCTGTCTGATCTATGAGGATGATGTTACAGTTTGATCTGCTGTACTATAGTCACTTTTTAAGTGAGGCAGATTTGCACCGACTCGCAGGAGTGCCCTTTAAGCACGGAAAAGTTTCCTTCTATCTGATTGGTTATCTTGTCCAACCAATCAGCGATCAGGAAACTTTTCCGAGCTAAAAGGGCACCCCTGCGAGTCGGCGTAAATCTGTCTCAATAAAAAGAATTGATTATAGAAAGCTCTTTCTTACTTTAGCAGTTTGAACTATGGGTATGCTGTTGCTCTTTGGTTTTTTATGCTTATCATATTAATTAAAAATTATCGTCACTAAACTTTTCACGCAATCTGACTTACAAATACTGATATTGCCGAGCGCCATATTTTCCTCTTAAGCATAAACAAAACATCCAAATAAACATGTCATTTATTTATATTACACCAGCAACAAATTGCAACGGCCCTCCTCCTATAAACCCAGGATTACCAGCGGACGAGACGAGCCCAATACGAGATGATTTATGCAGAGAAACAGGACAGGTACAGGACAGGTACCAGATGACCACGTGGCCAGACGGATGATCCAATTTCACAGCTGGATTCGTCCCATTATTGCAACTTATTGGCTATGCCGGGACATCCAGACTTGGCAAAGATCAGGTAAAGGTCTTTATGCCTCTTCCACTTTCACCTGATGGATAAGACTAAATCAGGAAGCTGATTCTGATGCTCTGTTTTGTTGGGCTCTTGTCTTTGCACTTTTCCTATTTTCCTTTTTCCTTTTATATTTTTTTTTCGTGTGAAATTGCACCTAAATATTTAATCCTTCTAATTTTCAAACTCTTTTTTTTTCTTTTATTTTGGACTTTTACTGTGAAATTGTCTTTATATTTACCTTCCTTTTAATTTTCCCATTTTCTTTTACTATTATTTTGGACTTTTCGTGTGAAATTGACTTTATATTTTCACTCCTTTCAATGTTCCCACATTCAAGTTTCCTTTTATTATGATTTTTTCGTATGAAAGTGTATTTATATTTTCCTTCCTTTTAATTTTCCCATGTTCTTTTTCTATTAATTTGAATTTTTGGTGTGAAATTGTCCTTATAGTTTAATTCCTTATCATTTCCCCCAGTTATTTTCATCTCAATCTGGACTTTTCCTGTGAAACTGTCTTTATATTCTAATCCCTGTCTAGTATTTCTAATCATGAAGAATATTTCTTGTATAAAAATAAATTGAAGATGTCATTAATTGTGTTTTTCATCCATTATCTCAATTCAATAATGCTTTGCTAACAAGTCATTAACACTTTCTCTTTAAACAGATAAATTTCAGGATTATTACTCTGGCGGAATCATTTTTTTATACACTAAAGATTAATCAAATCAAAATAATGTAAAACTATAGGGGCTAAATTACAATTTTCCTCAATTGGCTTAATATGACAAATGTGCACAGAAGAGTATATATATATATATATATATATGTATATATATATATATATATATACTGTATGTGTGTATATATATATATATACTGTATGTGTGTATATATATATATATATACATATATATATATATATATATATACTGTATGTGTATATATATATATATATATACCATTCAAAATACTGCCCATTAAAAAGATATTGGTATAAACATCAACTTCATAATAGGCAATTAGTACCTATAAGATATCTGTTTCACTGAAATGCAAACGATGGAAAATCACAGGGGAAAAAAATTAAGTATACTTCTTCATTTCATTAAGTATTCTGAAAATCCATGCTCTAAGAAGTACTATTTAAGTTTTAAAATACTGAAGGCATCGCTAGATTGTTCACATACAAATTTCTCTGAGATTAATTTTTTTGAGCCACTTATTCTCACCATTATAATAAGGAGCAAGGGTCTGGCTATTTATTTATATATAAATTTTATATATATATATATATATATATATATATACAGTACATACATATACACACATTTTATAAATATACATATATATATATATATATATGTATGTATATATATATATATATATATATATATTCTTTGCTGTCACGCTGAGGAGCAGGGGTTAGAGGAAATAGTCCTACCTTGATGAGAGGGGTACCCGAGAGGTACACTCGGAAAACCACAATCTCCCACAAATTACTTAATTGACCAGCGGGTTGTAGTTAGAAAAGGGGGAGGGGGTGGGAAGGGTTGAATCTGGGTGCGTGCATATATCTCTAAATATTTAGCCATCACTTTTAACGGGTCGCTTACACTAGTATCATATGGAATAATGGTTGAACTTTGGATATAACCCAGCCACCAAATAAAAAGTTTCTTACCTCTCTTAACATGAAGGTAGCGATGATGCCATATCATTGAATGAGACAGTTGGAGACTTGGAGTACATCATAAGGATACTTTCATTCTTGTCCTTCTATATCCATTTTGTCTAATTTCTTTCTGGCAATTCGTGATTGGGTCAATATTATTGTCTGGCAGAGAGCTATTATAAACACTCTCATAACCATATACTCATACATGCTCAATGGTAAGTATGTGAAAGGTATAATTCCATTGCCTCAAAAGCCACGACTGCTGTTTTGAGATCTATCTTTCAACAATTCAAATGAACACGTTTTGTAATTTGTAATTTTCCTCTATTATTACATTGATTTTACTTCAGTATCGTAGACGAGCTTTCCATACACTTGAACAATTACTTTCCTCACTTGAGCTCCAGGTTATAGAAGAACAGACGCATTGTTTTTAATTTTTCGGTTCCTTCTTTAACTCTATTATAAAACCACCAAAGAATCACACCATCTTAAACTCTCACATTGTCTCCATCACAAGAATTTCGTACATTTCACCTTCAATAACAACGAACGAGGACCTAAGAGAACATAACATTCAGGAAGTAGAAAGTTCCTTTGACTCTGATCCTAACGTCAACTTCTGCATACACTGAAGCTTGTAACGTAAGAGGCTTTCCTCTCTGGTCTTGCCAATTGGTGGGCCTCATATTTATGCATATAGCTTATTGTCTTCTGTCTGTAGCGACTTGCTCTTCCTTGTCGTTGCTGTTTTTGAAATGTGGGTTACTTGTTTCCCGAATTTTTTTTAAGATTTTCACACCATTTTAACCCATCGTGGTAGCTCATCGAATAAACTGATATATATATATATATATATATATGTATATATATATATATATATATATACATATATATATATATATATATATATATATGAAGATTCTTTTTCCAAAGCCTTTATTGTTCCATTATTTTCAATAATCTATTCACTTCTATGTCCGTTCGCGTATTCATAATTTTGGTACGATGTCTTATGAATATATTAACTTATTTCGAAAGTCTAGTTTCCAGCTCATAAATTATCAAAAAGCAGCATATATCTTCTTTCGCAAAATTATCATTTACAAACGCTTAACATTAATTATCTTATTAAAACCTTAAAAGAAAATTTGGATATACGTTTCATAACGAATTATCATTGTTATTATTATCATTATTATTATTATTATTACTATCATTATTATCATTATTACTAGCCAAGCTGGAAATGCAAGATGCTATAACCCCAAGGGCTCCAACAGGGAAAAATAGCATATATTACCCCTCTCTTGTAGCCTTGGTCCGTTTCACGCAGTCCACATATGTATTTGGGCTACAAATACTACTTATAAAGTAGCAGGTTGTTGAAACCCACTTCCATTCAATAGCAGAACTGCAGAAAAAAGAAATTCTGGCAAGAGACCTTCAAAATCCCTTTCTTTGGACCTTTACTCGAATTTTTGTATGCATCGCATTTCTGCACAAATATAAATATCTTTTGCAAAAGGAATCTATACTGAGGTGAACTTTGAAAAAAAAAAAAAAAATAAATAAATAAATAAGTAAAAAGTACATGCTCTCTCGAATGTGTTGAACTTTCACAAAATTTATCCCCGCTTTTTCTTTTCCAATTATTAAATATGTCATAGTTTTTGTGAAAGGAATCTAAAATAAGTTGAACTTCGAAAAAAAAATTGTTCTCTTAAATATGTTGAAGTTCACTAAATTCATCTCATGTTTTTTCTTCTCCGATTATCAAATAAGTCAAATATATTTTTTTTAGTGTGTCATTACAATTTTTTTTTAATCTCTTATTATGAGATACACATTTATAGTTACAATTTATAATATATATATATATATATATATATATATATATATATGCATCATATATATTTACATGAATAATTTTTTCAGTGTGTCATTACAATTTTTTTTTTAATCCCTTATTATGAAATACACATTTATAGTTACAATTTATAATATATATATATATATATATATATATATGTATATATATATATATATATATATACATACATATATGTGTGTAAATATACATGATGTATATATATATACATCATATATATTTACATGAATAATTTTTTTCATTTAACATAGGTATACTGTACTTACAATTGCAATGTTTACCATTTATCTAAATATGTTTAATTCAAAATATGAAATTTCACATATCCTACTGAAACATTCCCATATCTTCGTAAAATAAATCTCTACCGTTTGGACACTCAAAACATCTCTCATTTCATCACAATTACCTGCAATTAGCCAGCTAACACATTTCGCCACACGCGTTTATTTGAAGTTGAGGCGGACAGTGTATTTTTCCCGGCTCTGAATTCTCAACCATCGTTACACGCGGAACTATCGTAGAGTATTGACGCCGTATTCTAACTAAGTGGTGCTTACCAACAAAGGGCGCTGCGCATTTCTAAAATTAAAACAAGGGTTGGAGAAAACAAATAGGGTAAAACCAACCCGTTTGCATTAGGGTGATGAAGAACTTTTTTTTTCTAGTTATTCTAACAAACCTTTGTGATGAGTAGAGAGAGAGAGAGAGAGAGAGAGAGAGAGAGAGAGATTGTTTTTTTACCTGTGTGCTGGTGGCATAGTTAGTGAATGAGGCTTAGGGAAAAGCCAGTTGCTAAGATATTATGATGAGAGAGAGAGAGAGAGAGAGAGAGAGAGAGAGAGAGAGATCTAGGAACGAAGACCGTATTACCTTTTCTATTCCCAGAATATTCATGACATTCCATGAGATAAGTATTTGGTAGTTCTTCACCTTTCATTTGGAGTTCTCACTTCTATCGTCAGATTAGTTTGCTCCTTGTATCTAAGAGAAAGAGAGAGAGAGAGAGAGAGAGAGAGAGAGAGAGAGAGAGAGAGAGGGAGGTTGTTTTTTTACCTATGTGCTGGTGGCATAGTTGGTGAATGCAACTTAGAGAAACGCCACATGTTAAGATGTATGTCATGTATTTAGGTGATTTTACTTATGGTTTTGACATTTGCATTCAAAACACTCATGAACTCGTAATTACTTTTGTTGAATTAAAAGTCATATCCTTCAGGAAGTTGAATGTTTAGACTTAATCTCTTAAGATTATGTTCCTGGAGCTCAAAAAAGCTTTATTTAAAATCTAACTCCTGTTGAAGACTGAGATGTCTTTTCAGAGTTAGTTGTGGCCATTGTTTAGGTTAATCATTATCATTATTGTTATCATTATCATTATGATGATTATTATTATCATTATTATTATTATTACATGCTAAGCTATAACTCTAGTTGGAAAAGGAAGATGCTATAAACCCGAGGGCTCCAACAGGGAAATACAGCCCAGCGAGGAAAGAAAATAAATAAAATACAAAAGAAGAAATAAACAATGAAAATAAAATATTTTAAGAACAGTAGTACCATCAAAATAGTTCTTTCATATATGAGGTATAAAAACTTAAAAAAAAAAACACAGAAGAAGAGAAATAAGATAGAAAGAGAAATAAGATAGAGCAGCATGCCCTAGTATCCCCTCAAGCAAGAGAACTCTAATCCAAGACTGTGAAAGACCATGGTACAGAGGCTATAGGACTACCCAAGCCTATAAAATAATGGTTTGATTTTGGAGTGTCCTCCTAGAACAGCTAGCCGCTTACCATAGCTAAATGGTCTCTTCTACCTTCACCGAGAGGATATTAGTTAACCCCTTGAGGCGAAAAATGTAATTCAGATACTAAAATCCATAAGTGAGGTATTGAAAGACATAACATTGAAGCCGAAAATATCTATAATATAAAGATATCATTCATTTGAGTTATTCATTATCTGAACAACACATTTAAAAGACTTAAGGAACAATTTGATACATATGCTGTACCAGTGTGTACAGTTGGACACATGAATTCCTAGTATACCTCGCTCTAAGAATGTGTACCCTGGCACACCTTTACTGCGCGGCGAGTGTGTGTGTATATATACATATATATATATATATATATATATATACATTTATATATATGTATATATATACATATATATATATATATATATATGTATGTATATATATACATTTATATATATGTATATATATATATATATATATATATCTAGACTCTTGCTCTTTCTTATGTAGGGGGAGATGAGACCAAATCAAAATAAAATAAAGACGTCATAAAAATAATTATGATAATATCCAAAACAATTTAACAATTCACACAGCTTACGCCCCCGTTTCCCTTCCTTATTCACAGCTTGCAGTATCTCAAATGTCACGAAGAAACAATTAGCTGACAGTAGACTTGTACACTATTAGATGGCCATGCATAGGAAACGTTTCAAAACGTTAAACAGTCGAATGAAATTGTCCCCAGGGCGCGTATTGTGGAAAATACCGACATCTATTCAACTATTCAAACGTTCGACTGAAGCGTTCATTGGCATGTCGAAGCCTTGCAAGCAATACCAACTTTGTGATGTATATTTCATTTGAACTTTACAGTGGCCTTTAGTTGCAAATTTTCAAAAGATAAAAACTCCCTTTGAAACAGGTGGCAAGTCACAGTAATGTTTGGCATGATGTAAGAAAAAAGATCTTGTAAGGTCATTTCTCCTATATGATAAAGAGTAAGTGTCTGGCTATGTATGTATATATATATATATATATATATGTATATGTATATATATATATATATATATATATGCATACATATATATACATACACACACACACACACACACAAAAACACACACACACACACACACACACACACATATATATATATATATATATAAATATATATATATATATATATATATATAAACATATTTCTTTCCCGTCACGCTCAGTACGGGTTGAAGTAATGGCCATACCGTGGTTAGAGGGAGTTGCGTTTGCGTGTATATCTATCTACATATTCATCCGTCATTTTTGACAGGTCGCGTACACTAGTAAATAAATAAACTCCACAATACATTTAATACGTCTAACGAATTTTATTCATTTCCTAACTGCTTTTGTAATGTTAGTTAGTTTAGATAAAATTGGCCTTAAAGAAGAGATCATTTGAATCATTTCATCATTAAGCACTATTTTTTTGGAAGAGCATGGTTATTCACTGCATGAATTTGAATAGTAATCCTTTTCGTAATTCTAGTTATGCAGTTAATTCTAATAGTCAGGCCTTCTCCATCATGAGGCTCAATACTACACAGTATTCTAGAAGTTTTATTCCAGCTGTGACCAAGTTGTGGAATGATCTTCCCAAACCAGTAGTTGAATCGGTGGAACTTTAAAAGTTCAAACTTGCAGCAAATGTCTTAATGTTGAACATGCTGGCATAAGTCTCTTTTTACAGTTCATATATGAAATATCTGTTTTAATATTGTTACAATTTTTAAAACAGTTTATTTTAATTTTTCATTACTTCTCATATCGTTGATCTATTCCCTTATTTCCTTTCCTCACTGGGCTATTTCTACCTGTTGGAGCCTTCGGGTTTATAGCATCTTACTTTTCCAACTAGTGTTGTAGCCTAGCTAATAATAATAATAATAATAATAATAATAATAATAATAATAATAATAATAATAATAATAACTTTCATATGGGATAAATTCCTAACCGAATGGTTAGGGTTGTAGTTTAGCTAATAATAATAATAATAATAATAATAATAATAATAATAATAATAATAATAATAATAATAATAATCACTTTCACTTTCATATGGGATATATTCCTAACCAAATGGTTAGGGTTGTAGCTTAGCTAGTAATAATAATAATAATAATAATAATAATAATAATCACTTTCACTTTCATATGGGATATATTCCTAACCAAATGGTTAGGGTTGTAGCTTAGCTAGTAATAATGATAATAATAATAATAATAATAATAATAACTTTCACTTTCATATGGGATATATTCCTAACCAAATGGTTAGGGTTGTAGCTTAGCTAGTAATAATAATAATAATAATAATAATAATAATAATAATAATAATAATAATAATAATAATAATAATAATAATAATAATAATAATAATAATAATAATAACTTTCACTTTCATATGGGATATATTCCTAACCAAATGGTTAGGGTTGTAGCTTAGCTAGTAATAATAATAATAATAATAATAATAATAATAATAATAATAATAATAATAATAACTTTCACTTTCATATGGGATATATTCCTAACCAAATGGTTAGGGTTGTAGCTTAGCTAGTAATAATAATAATAATAATAATAATAATAATAATAATAATAATAACTTTCACTTTCATATGGGATATATTCCTAACCAAATGGTTAGGGTTGTAGCTTAGCTAGTAATAATAATAATAATAATAATAATAATAATAATAATAATAATAACTTTCACTTTCATATGGGATATATTCCTAACCAAATGGTTAGGGTTGTAGCTTAGCTAGTAATAATAATAATAATAATAATAATAATAATAATAATAACTTTCACTTTCATATGGGATATATTCCTAACCAAATGGTTAGGGTTGTAGCTTAGCTAGTAATAATAATAATAATAATAATAATAATAATAATAATAATAACTTTCACTTTCATATGGGATATATTCCTAACCAAATGGTTAGGGTTGTAGCTTAGCTAGTAATAATAATAATAATAATAATAATAATAATAATAATAATCACTTTCACTTTCATATGGGATATATTCCTAACCAAATGGTTAGGGTTGTAGCTTAGCTAGTAATAATAATAATAATAATAATAATAATAATAATAATAATAATAATAACTTTCACTTTCATATGGGATATATTCCTAACCAAATGGTTAGGGTTGTAGCTTAGCTAATAATAATAATAATAATAATAATAATAATAATAATAATAATAATAATAATCACTTTCACTTTAATATGGGATATATTCTTAACCACATGGTTAGGGTTGTAGCTTAGCTAATAATAATAATAATAATAATAATAATAATAATAATCACTTTAACTTTCATATGGGATATATTCCTAACCAAATGGTTAGGGTTGTAGCTTAGCTAGTAATAATAATAATAATAATAATAATAATAATAATCACTTTCACTTTAATATGGGATATATTCTTAACCACATGGTTAGGGTTGTAGCTTAGCTAATAATAATAATAATAATAATAATAATAATAATCACTTTAACTTTCATATGGGATATATTCCTAACCAAATGGTTAGGGTTGTAGCTTAGCTAG
>NC_090765.1:55658540-55688540 GCF_036898095.1 Palaemon carinicauda | reverse complement strand
AAGAATTATGCTTTGACATTTGTATATATAATTCAAGAGTTTTCCTAATTTTACAATTTCTGTTTGTGTCAAATTTGTGGCTTTTCAATTTCACGATTTTTAAAAATTATTTCTATCAGTTGGATTCTTCATTGACAGCTGTATAATATTCGTGGCTTTTCAAAATAATGAATGATATCTTCATAACCTAGTTTATTTGAAAGCTTGCTATCAATGAATAATTATTCTTTGACAATTAAGTTTTCTTTAATTGTAAGAAACGAAAAGTTTACTAACCAATACCTCAGCGACATTTTTGGGGGGAGTTTTTACTTAGATGTTTGTATGTATCACTGTTTTTTTATCTAAAGGAATAAAGTATTAACTATTCACGAACTATATATCTTTTTCTTTTGTTAGTGTTTGAAGTTTTTCGTATGAATTTCACTGAATTTTACATTTCAAGGAATAAAGATTTCAACAATAAACCTTTTTTCAGCTTTGGAGGGGTATGCTTCATAATTGAAGTTTTCCACTTGCGCTCATATAATATTCATGGAGTTTTTATTCAATGGAATGAAATATTTACAGGTTTTCTTTGCAAGCACTTTTTTTTATAAAATCGCTATATACCAATTTAAAAAATTTGGGTCAATAGGCAGAAGGCAAACACATTGCTTTTCCGATACGAATTCATTAATTTTCCTTTATAAAGTTTCCAAGTAACTAACCAATGATGATTCAATATGCTCGAGGTGAGGATGACAGGTTTATCCGTGCCAAGATTCTTGGACATAACGTGTTGTACTATGCTACCAGTATTTTTCGATTTATCTCAGGAACCAATCTAAC
The DNA here is from genome assembly GCF_036898095.1 of Palaemon carinicauda. Taxonomy (NCBI): domain Eukaryota; kingdom Metazoa; phylum Arthropoda; class Malacostraca; order Decapoda; family Palaemonidae; genus Palaemon; species Palaemon carinicauda. Next base: position 55,687,709 of record NC_090765.1, on the reverse strand, counting down.
TCTTATAATGGCATCTTCGCTTTTATGGTTTTAAAGGTTGTGGTGGCCGCTATGGTAACGTCCCTAACTGGTGAAGGCCAGACTGGGGTTCCAGTCCCGCTCAAACTCGTTAGTTTCTATGGTCGCCGAAACTTGACCATCATTGTGAGCTAAAAATTGGGGGTATGGGGGAGCCAATAGGTCTATCTGCTGAGTCATAAGCAGCCATTCCCTGGCCCTTCTTGGTCCTAGCTTGGGTGGAGAGTGGGGCTTAGGGCTGATCATATGTCCCTTGCCTCTGCCATCCATGAGCGGCCTTTAAACCTTTAATTGAACATTCTTTTATTATTTATTTCTAATAAATGATGTTGGCATCAATGACTTAAGATGTCAGGATGCCAGAAAACTTCAAATTAATCAATCAATAGACGTTTAATTAAGATCTATTTCATGATTTTTTATACACTAAAAAAATGGGGTGCCGTGTAGTCACTCTCAGTTTAAGACTAGATACAATTATCACTATCGAAATATTCTAATGCCCAAGGAAGATTGAAAGCAAGAAACCTGAGTAGAATCAGTGGAATTTCTAAAGTTCAAACTTGCAGGGTATGTTTTTATGCTGAACAAGCTGGCATAAGTCTCTCTCTAATGGTGCTACTGTTCTTAAATATTTTATATTTATTGTTAATTACATCTCTTATAGCTTATTTATTTCCTCTATTTCCTATCCTTACTGGGCTATTTTTCCCTGTCAGAGCCCCTGGGCTTATAGCATCTAGCTTTTCCAACTAGGGTTGTCGCTTAGCTAATAATAATAATAATAATAATAATAATAATAATAATAATAATAATAATAATAATAATAATAACTGCCTTGTAAACCCTTTTCCATTTCAGCTATGCAATTGGAAAAAAAAAACCAGAAAAAGGATTTTATATCATCCAGTGAAATTTTACAAAGGCCTCAGAACGTGAAGTTTTGTGCAAAGGCCTCATAACGTGAAGTTTTGTGATTTGAACGCACGCGCTTCGGTACACTTTATTCCATTCCAAATGTTAAATCTCTACTTTTAAAAGAAAGTAAATATAAGAATATAATGCTCCCGATACCTTTACTACTGAACACTGCGAAGCTGAAAGAAAGAATTGAACAGGTCGCAGTTTACCTCCAAACGTTCAAACTTGCAATGAATATTTTTATGTTGAACAGGCTGATATGTCTTTTTTTTTTTATAGTTTTATACACTAGATATTTGTTTTAATAAAAAAAAAAACAATACTCGAGGAAAAATGTTACTCCATCCTCACTATCATTCTTCCTTTAGCAGTGTGGAAGAGGATATCTAACTTCATGAATTCAAGTCTTGGCGACAAGCAGAGCGTTTGTCTTCGTAAGGGAGGACAAGCAAGGTGAAGAAGGGCCGTCCAACCTGCAATCTTTTCTCTTTATTATTATCATTATTTTGGTAGAAAATCCTCTTTAAGGCAAGTTTGCTTGAAAACAATGGCTGCCTCACAATGTTAAAAATTGCATTAAAAATACGGTAAAATTCTGGCAACATTTATGCCATGATTTTTACCGTTTTAAAAACGAATATATTAACGTAAAAGAGTGACGTTACAGTCACCAACCCGTAAAAGATAATAACAATGTGAGGTAAAATTACGGTTGCCTTTATTTTACTAAAATACGGTTGATAACTCTATATTTCTACGGAGAATCTCCAATTAAGATTACGGAATTTTTTTTTATTTTAATTATTTCTTTTAATTTTTTTTTTTTTTTTCAACAGTGCAGTAGTATTAATTTTGCAGTCTATATTTTCGATATCTCGGATAATCTTCTTTTCGGTATTATTCCGTTCTTACACTAATTGAACAAACTTCATTCTTCATTGTTGGGAAGTCAAATTCAGGAAGTCCAAGTTGTGTATCTAATGCTAATTTGAGAATTCAAGTAAAGAAAAACAGTTATCAGCTACGCGTTTCGGGATGCTCATCTCCCTTCCTCAGGCTGTAGTGGAATGGGGAAACGATACTAGAAACCATTATTACTACTATTATCATTATTATTACTTTCTAAGCTATAAAATCCAAGTTTTGTTTCCTGGCGAAATTTCTCGAAACCAAATAACTAATAATCGAAAGTTATCATTATCGTCTTTTCATGATTCTATTAGCTGGATATATATATATATATATATATATATATTATATATATATATATATCTGATAAATTTTGCACATTTAGACGTGTTTTTCATATTCAAATAAGCCATATATTTTGATAAATTAATGTCTGGATTTTCTTACCGACCTCGGGATCAGGGCCCTAGGAGGAACCACTCAAAGACAACAGCTTCTGACCAGATGGGAATCGAACCCTGGTCCAGGAAACTTGTAACAACAGTGACATACCACTTAGCCACGTGGCTTTTAAAATATATATGTATATATATATATATATATATATACATATATATATATATATATATATATACACATATATGTATAAATATACACACACACACACACACATATATATATATATATATATATTAAAGAATTTCCCTCATAATAAGAATTCCTTAACAAATAAACATTTGGTGTTCACATGAAATGCGAGATTGCAAGTGTTACATGACTAGATACGGTATTACTGTAATTCACTTCATTAATTTTGTGCCAAAGATAAAACTGGCCTTTTCATCATTTAATTTTTTTTTATTGAAATATGAAAAACAAACATAAAACTAGTATTTCTATCTTTAAATCCTTAACTTAAAACAGAAAAATCAAATCACGACTTTCACAAACAAACAGGAATCGTCAATGGAATCTTAATCAAGACGAGCGTCTCCAATTCCCAGCATTCCAGAAATCTAATTCAGTGATTAGCTACATCGTCTTGGCATCACAAGTGTTTACTAGAAACAGTCTTCTATTCCCCCCCCCCTCCCGCCCCCCGCCCACCCTCGACCTACCTCTCCAACTCCCAAACACCTACACGCTCATCCCCGCCCATCTTCATCTCCCGAGCTCTCTTCCTTTTAGTGTGTCAAACATTATTATTATTATTATTATTATTATTATTATTATTATTATTATTATTATTATTATTATTATTATCATTATTATTATTATTATTATTATTATTATTACTAGGTAAGCTACAACCCTAGTTTGAAAAGCAGAATGCTATAAACCCACGGGCTTCAATATGGAAAAATAGGCCAGTGAGGATAGGAAATCCTGCTTTTCTAACAAGGGTTGCAGCTTAGCTAATAATAATAATAATAATAATAATAATAATAATAATAATAATAATACTAAAAATAATAATAATAATAATAATAATAATAATAATAATAATAATAATAATAATAATAATAATAGACTAATTATATACACCTCCTGAAAATATTAATCGGAAGTATCCCTGCCTACCGCTCACCGGACTGGGATTCGAGTCCCGCTCAAACTCGATAGTTTCTTTAATGTTAGCAACCTTACCATCCTTGTGAGCTAAGGATACGGGGTTGAATGACCTTATAGGTCTACCTGCTGAGTCATCAACAGCCATTGCCTGCCCCTCCCTGGTCCTAGCTTGGGTGGAGAGGGGAGTTATGCGCTGATCATATGTTTATGTAGTCAGTCTCTCGGGCATTGTCCTGCTAGCTAAAGGACTGTCACTTATCTTTGCCTCCACCGTTCATAAGCGGCTTTTAAACTTTTAATTTAAACCTTTCAATATTCAATTCCTGGGAGACAATGTTGAATAAATTGAAGAAAAATTTTTTCTTTCTTGTGAAGAACAATTATTTTCGAATATTTTTTTTCATTAGAATATGAAATATATCTTCCATTATTTATTTGCTTCAGAATTAAATTTCTATACTTGAATGATCTAATATATCTATTAATGTGTAAATCTTATCTCAAGTGAATAGAGTAATGCCAGATGCAAACTACAAATTATTATACATTTTAGAAAATAAATAAATTTCTACCCGCCTTTAAGAATGTACGAGCATTGTAATATTTGAAAAAAGAAATATTTTGAATCCTTTTCACACCACAGATATTTAAATAATTATATCCTACCGCACGCTTTAAAACATTTTAAATTAACATCACCTCACTCGATAAAGATATAAGTCTTTCTGAAATCGGTTCTGTAAACATTTAAAGCATTTATCATCCTATAATTTCAGAATATATAATAGAATAGTCTTTTACGCGTCATTATTATTATCATTATTATTATTATTATTATTATTATTATTATTATTATTATTATCATTATCATTATTATTATTATTGCTTGCTAAGCTACAACCCTAGTTGGAAAAGCAAGATGCTATAAGCACAAGGGCTCCAACAGGGAAAATAGCCCAGCGAGGAAAGGAAATAAGGAAAACATATGGGTAGTAGGTTGGCCAGGGCACCAGCCGGCCGTTGAGATACTACCGCTAGAGAGTTTTGGAGTCCTTTGACTGGCCACGCAGTACTACATTGGATTCTTCTCACTGGTTACGGTTCTTTCCCTTTGCCTACTCATACACCGAATAGTCTGGCCTATTCTTTATAGATTCTTCTCTGTCCTCATACACCTCACAACTCTGAGATTACCAAACAATTCTTCTTCACCCAAGGGGTTAACTACTGCAATGTAATTGGTCAGTGGCTACTTTCCTCTTGGTAAGGGTAGAGGAGACTCTTTAGCTATGGTAAGCAGCTCTTTTAGGAGAAGGACACTCCAAAATCAAACCATTGTTCTCTAGTCTTGGGTAGTGTCATAGCCTCTGTATCATGGTCTTCCACTGTCTTGGGATAGAGTTCTCTTGGTTGAAGGTACACTCGGGCACACTATTCTATCTATTTTCTATTCCTCTTGTTTTATTGAATTATTTCAAGTTTATATATGAAATATTTATTTTGCTGTTGTTGCTGTTCTTAAAACATTTTATTTTTCCTTGTTTCCTTTCCTCACTGGGCCATTTTCCCTGTTGGGGCCCCTGGGCTTGTAGCATCCTGCTTTTCCAGTTAGGGTTGTGGCTTAGCAATCAATAATAATAATAATAATAATAATAATAATAATAATAATAATAATAATAATAACAATAAACTACAAAAGAAGTAATGAACAATTAAAATAAAATATTTCAAGAAAAGTAACAACATTAAAATAGATATATCATATCTATTGTTAAATATACAACCTCCTTTTTTATTCCCCACTGTCAGGCTTTGACTTTCAAAAAAAAAAAAAAAAAAAAAAAAAAAAAAAAAAAAAAAAAAAAAAGTGTTCTGTAACAAAACACGGTTGCCGAGACCCTGATACGACTTGAAAAGAAAAACACAACGTTTCATCTTTATACTTTGGAACGACTTCGCACACTCGAATTATGAGTTTTGATGCGAAGAAACTTGAAGAAACTTCTTGACTGGCGTCCGCGTAAATTGGTAACATACAGGTAGCAACTAAAAACCGCCGGTTAATCAAACTTGGGATGGGAGGCTTAACAAACTTTGGTTTTATTAATGAGAACGTAGATTAGAACGCGGGATGGACCGACAAAACCCCCCAAAACATACACGCTGGATTCAAGACACTGACATGTACCTCGGGTTAAGATGCGGAGGAAAATGGAAGGTTATAAGATTGGATATTCTGAAATCATTTTTTTAAAAGCTGAAAATGTGTATAAATGAAGTTTCCGGTGCAATGATTTAAGCAAATATTTATTTTGATATGTAAGGGGAAAGAATATGAATAACTGAAGTTTCCCGTACAATGATTAAAGCAAATATGTATTTTGATATGTAAGGGAAAATATGAATAACTGAAGTTTCCCGTGCAATGATTAAAGCAAATATGTATTTTGATATGTAAGGGAAAATATGAATAACTGAAGTTTCCCGTGCAATGATTAAAGCAAATATGTATTTTGATATGTAAGGGAAAATATGAATAACTGAAGTTTCCCGTGCAATGATTAAAGCAAATATGCACTTTCATATGAATAATAAATTGATTTATATACGTTATGGATTATTATGCATTATACACGGTCATAAAATGGGATTTTCTTATCATAGTCTAGGAGCGTTGAAGACTTGCTTATTGAGATGATAACAAATTCATTGTTTACAGTACAATGTTAAGGAATCACTAAGATAGTAAAATACTATATATATATATATATATATATATTTATATATATATATATATATATATACATATATATACATATATATATATATATACATATATATATATATATATATATAAATATATATATATACATATACATACATACATATATATGTATATATATACATATATATATATATATATATATATGATAATTTTAACAATAAAGCCCGAAATTTTCATTTGTTCAAATAAGCCTCAAATACCTCTCAATATTGAATTGGTCTCCCTCCGGATCCCATACCCAAGGAGGAATTTTCTTTACTCTTATATACACTACTTATATATATATATATATATATATATACATACATATATATATGTATATATATATATATATATACACAAACAACAAAAGCATCTGTTTCTAGTCCACTGCAAGTTAAAGGCCCCACACAAATCCTTATTCATGTCTGGGTTTTGACCATTTCTATCATCACACTAGCCATTCCAGATTGGTGATGGTGGGAGATTTTAGTTTGATCGCACAAAGCAAACCAACTAATTAGGGGTGGCCCTGTGGCCTGACTAGTACAGCTTTGCTGATCATGGAGACACACAAATCCTTTCACCACGTCAAGGTATCCCCGGTCAGAAAAGGGATATATATATATATATATATATACATATAAATGATATACATAGATACATATTTATATGTATATATATACATACACACATATACATGCATATATGCATATATATATACATATATATATATATATATGCATATATATAAAATATATATATATATACAGTATATATATATATATATATATACATATATATATATATATATATATGATTAATATACTGTATATACATATACATACACATATAATATATATATATATATATATATATACATATACACACACACACACACACTAAGTTTCCTGCTTTCAGACTAAAGTGTCTTTATTTAGGCATGTCTCCCGCCACCGGCATGACAGACGCTTGTTTTTCGCGATCGTTCGGTTCTGACGTGCAAAATGACAGGTGGGACGATCTGCATCTTGTTTGTCTTGCGCAAATAACGAGATGTTATCGACAACCTGTCGATAATTTCCACTTACGGCTTATGGAGGAATAATTGGGAGGAGCGAATATAAAATGTGTTAACATTATCACCCCGTCAATTAACGAGGGGCCAAGTTAGTTTATACAATAATTCAGAGCATCCGCCATGGGGCTTCGTATGTTAATTAATGTATTTGCGAGTGCGGGGAACCACTGCGTAAATATAGCTTGGAATTGCTTTGTTGGTCAACGTATATATTAAGCTGACCGTTACTTTTTTTAATCCTTTAAGTCTTATTCTAATTCTTTAAGTCTTATTTTAATCCTGTTTATATAAAAAAATTATCTAAGTTTTGTAGTCATTAGCTGAAGGTTAAGGATTTTAATTTCATGAAAAGAATATTACAACGGTATGTTGAATTCAAAAGAAAATATGTGTTGAATTAAAAAGGGAATATATGCTGAATTTAAAATGAAATAAATGCTGAATTAAAAAGGAAATATATGTTAAATTTAAGAGGGAATATATGTTGAATTTAAAAGGAAATATATGTGGAATTTAAAAGGAAATATATATTGAATTTAAAAGGAATGACATATAACTAATTTTAAAGGAAATATATGCTGAATTTAACACGAAATATATGTGGAATTTAAAAGGAAATATATGTGGAATTTAAAAGGAAACATATTGAATCTAAAAGGAATTATATAATTAAATTAAAAGGAAATATATATATATTGAATTTAAAAGGAATTATATAATTAAATTAAAAGGAAATATATATATAAGATTTAAAGGAAATATATCTTAGGAAGGGACGAAAAAAAAAAAAGGCCGAATCTTTGTAAAATCTGTAAATTTTTCCCTAGGGAGAATTTTCCAAATTTTTTAAAAATTACCTTGTGATTAAGTTCTCTAAAAATACGTGACGATTTCGTCGTTGAATTTATCAAAGCTTCTTAAAACATTTTCACAGATGTGTTAAAAAGAATTATAGCAATATTTGTCACATTTTTTAGAACATTTTCTCTCGTGATAAAGAATGTATAGAATTGTTTATCATTTTGGTAGATCTTATTTTTCTAGAGAGTACTCACTGACGTTCTAAAAACAATTGTCTATTCCTTTACCAACTCTTCAAACAAATTTCCGCTTCTCATATTCGCAGTCGCTTTTATTAAAAAAAAAAAAAAAAAAAAAAAAGTTTGAGAATAAATCATTCTAAAAAAAAAGTATGAAAGAGCTTCATGTTTAAGGATGAAGTACTTTTCCTGGGCATCTCGGGTGCTTGACTTAAACTTTGCGCATCTATTTGAATATGAAGCTGTCGAGCACCGGGAAGACCATTAACCATTTTTCATGGCAGAATTTTATCGACGAAAATTTACAACTCGACTGCTGCGAGGGAGATAATGGAAGCGCTTCCGTAAACGTTTCACGTGGAGATACGCAAGTTATCAAAACGTTTGTGATACGCAAGTCATCAAACGTTTGCGTTGAGATACGCGAGCTACCTTTAATGAAGGATTTCATTATCCGTCCGGGGTAGTTTCCCCTTCTGGCGTCCAAAGCTGAATTTTCTCATATAGAAAACGGCGAGGTGAATTACTTGAGGGAGCTTTACATTATATCTCGAATGATTGCCGAGTTAAAATGGGATGCAAGAGAGTTGGCTCCACCTGTCCCAAAAATTCTTGTCCTTTCATATTTACATGTTATGAAATATACTGATTTTTTTTTTTTTTTTTTTTTTTTAATGTGGTGCATTTCCACTGACTCACAGAGGTGCCCTTTTAGCTCGGAAAAGTTTCCTACTAGCCGATAGGTTGGATAAAATACTTCTAACCAATCAGCTAGTAGGAAACTAATTCTTCTAACCACTCAGCTAGTAGGAAACTAATACTTCTAACCGATCAGCTTGTAGGAAACTAATACTTCTAACTGATCAGCTAGTAGGAAACTAATACTTCTAACCAATCAGCTAGTAGGAAACTAATTCTTCCAACCAATCAGCTAGTAGGAAACATATACTTCTAACCACTCAGCTAGTAGGAAACTAATACTTCTAACCGATCAGCTAGTAGGAAATAATACTTCTAACTGATCAGCTAGTAGGAAACTAATACTTCTAACCGATCAGCTAGTAGGAAACTAAAATTTCTAACCAATCAGCTAGTAGGAAACTAATACTTCTAACCACTCAGCTAGTAGGAAACTAATACTTCTAACCAATCAGCTAGTAGGAAACTAATAATGCTAATCAATCTGCTAGTAGGAAACTAATAATGCTAATCAATCAGCTAGTTGGAAACTTTTCCGACCTAAAAGGGCACCCACTGCGAATCGGTGCAAATACACCTCATAATAAAAGAAAATGAGTATAGATACTGTTTCTTACCCTTTTATAGCTTTGAGGAAATCTTATATCATTTCTCGCATGATTGCCGAGCTAAAATGAGACACTGTTCTATCTGCCCTGAAGATGTCCTGTCATACTTAAATGTTATAACCTACAAAAATGTCTTACCTTTTTATTCCTTCCTCCTGACATAGTTCTTTCTCCTGTCATTTATCATCTGAGCGTATAAAAAATACATGCTGGAGATTACGGTTCTTAACAAGGTATAAAGGAAACAGAACCGTTTTCTGAAAAAAGAATAAGAAAATGAAAAGTTATAAACAATTTGTTAGAACTTGTGGGAAATGTGACCGTTCTTCTCATAGAGAGGCCATATCCAACGCACAAAAGAAATCAACAACAAAAAAGAAATAAAAAAAATATTCGTGGTATATTATTATTATTATTATTATTATTAATATCATTATTACTAGACAAGCTTAAATATACCTACAATAGCACCAAATTTCCCCTATATTATAAAGAACAAGTGTCTGTTTACATATATATATATATATATATATATATGTATATCTATATATATATATATATTAAATATACACATACATATATATATGTATATATACACATACACACATATATATATATGTATATATATGTATATATATCCTGTCACGCTCAGTGGCATTTCTAGACGCATAACTACTCAGTCTCTCTCCGTCCCTCGGGAGGGAGGAAGAGGGAGTTGTAGCTAGGAAAGGGGGGTTATCTCTGTGTGAGTGTGTGTATATCTTTGTAAATATTTAGCCATCATTTTTGACCGGTAGCGTACACACGTATAGAATAAATATGCTCTAATTGCTGTTTGTAGATAGCTATCGTTGAGGATTAATTTGTGGGTACAGATTCAAAATATAAATTCTATGGATTTAATTAATTGAGAAATCAACTTTGGAAGCCAGATGAACACAGGCCTGGATTAAATATCTGGAATGTACACCCAGAAATACTGCAAACATAATTCCGCCGTCAGTTAATTAACTCGGGATATACGGGAGATTATTGTAAATTCAATTGTGCATTGTTACATACGTGTGTATCACACGGGAACTGATTCCAGGTGAATGTTTTTTTTTTTTTTATTACTCTGATTTTTCTTTGCATTATTTAATGAGATCGGTGGTATGAAAATGAAACAATATCCAACAGATTTAGTAGATTTGAGAAAAAAACCCTCAGAAGAAACTTGGGAGTTACTTGGCAGGACAGGATTTGAAATGAAATTATAAGAGAGATAACCCAAGTGCCTTAGGTGAATGAGACCATGGTGATAGGTAGATGGAGATGGTTTGGGCCTGCTCTTCGCAATCCCCAAGATAGATTAGTTCACCAAACGTTTAACTGGTCTCCACCTGGTACGAGAAGCTTTGGAAGATACAGGACCACATGGCTGAAGACTATGAAGCGTGAAAGAGGAGATGATGAATAGAGAAGTATTGAATTAAAAGCTCAAGATATACACGACTGGCGAAATCTAATCGAGGCCCTTTACGTCAATAGGCGTAGGAAGAGATGATAATGATATGTAATGATATATAATATATATATATATATATATATGTATATATATATATAATATATATGTATACATATATATATATATATGTATACATACATATATAAATATATATATATATATATATATATATGAGTCTTTTTTACTGCAGTGGAATAGCATCCACTGATATATATATATATATATATATAAATATATATATATATATATACATATATATATATCTATATCTATATCTATATATATATATATATACATATATATATATATATATATATATATTATTATTATTATTATTAAATGCTAAGCTACAACCCTAGTTGGAAAAGCAGGATGCTATAAGCCCAGGGGCCCCAACAGGGAAAATAGCCCAGTGAGGAAAGGAAATAAGGAAATAAGGAAAAATAGAACATTTTAGGAATAGTAACAATATTAAAATAAATATTTCCCATTTAAACTATAAAAACTTTAACAGAAGAAGAGGAAGAGAAACTAGATAGAAAAGTGTGCCCAAGTGTACCCTCAAGCAAGAGAACTCTAACCCAAGGCAGTGTAAGACCATGGTACAGAGGCTATGGCACTACCCAAGAATAGAGAACAATGGTTTGATTTTGGAGTGTCCTTCTCCTAGAAGAGCTGCTTACCATAGCTAAAGAGTCTCTTCTACCCTTACCAAGAGGAAAGTATGTATTCACCTGAACACACATTTCCTTTCATGCAGGCTGCTCTCGTCTAGACAGTAAAGTTCACAATTGTTTCTTATCATGCTTGCGATATAAATACACTGGCGCATTCCAATACACAAGTGGCACAATTCTTCAACTTAAAGGTGTAAGGGCCTGAGATGTTTACTGCTCTTGTGGTCAAAGGCACTTGTACATTTAAAGAACAAATTCAAGCTCTGTATGTTCAGCTGTACTTTGATGTGCATATGATATACTGTATATTCTCCACTCTATTCTTCTTCTTTGTCTGCATCTTTTCCCACTTTTATGTGGGGTCGATGTTTGACCAGCGTTCTCCATCTACCTCTGTCCCACACCTCATCACCGGTTAATCCCTTTGATCGAAGGTCATCCTTGATACAGTCCATCCACCTTCGCTTTGGTCTCCCTCTCCTTCTCCTTCTTCCCTGTACCTCCATTTCCATCACTATCCTCATAATATACTGTTCATCTCTTCTCATGACATGACTCTCCACTTTCCAACTTAAGAATTGAAAATTAATATTTGTATCTTGAAAAGTGAAAAAATAATAGGTAATTACAGCAGACTAAATGCTCACACAGCATGCTGAGGGTAATAATAATGAATAACCAAATTCTAACATGAGAATTCAGCTACGAATACAAGAGACTGTCTTATATGATATTTTTGCAGTATATTATTCATGTAATTCTATAAGTCTGAATTTGTTTAGATTATACAATAAACAAAAAATTTCTACACAAATGTATCTATTTTCTATGTAACAATGTTTAGACTTATGTATCTTTTTCTATGTAACAATGTTTAGACTTATGCACCTTTTTCTATGTAACAATGTTTAGACTTGTGTATCTTTTTCCCTGTAACAATGTTTAGACTTATGTATATATTTTCTATGTAACAATGTTTAGATTTATGTATCTTTTTCTATGTAACAATGTTTAGGCTTATGTATCTTTTCCCCTGTAACAATTTTTAGACTTATGTATCTATTTTCTATGTAACAATGTTTAGATTTATGTATCTTTTTCTATGTAACAATGTTTAGACTTGTGTATCTTTTTCCCTGTAACAATGTTTAGACTTATGTATCTATTTTCTATGTAACAATGTTTAGATTTATGTATCTTTTTCTATGTAACAATGTTTAGACTTATGTATCTATTTTCTATGTAACAATGTTTAGATTTATGTATCTTTTTCTATGTAACAATGTTTAGACTTATGTATCTATTTTCTATGTAACAATGTTTAGACTTATGTATCTTTTTCTATGTAACATTGTTTAGACTTTCTGTAGTCCAGTCTAGCCAGTCTTTCTAATGACCGGCCTATTACCAGTTACTCAAAATATATATACGTTGTAAAATACTTTATTTATCGTTCTTAGAATCGGGATTTAATATCCCAACCCTCTCTTACATTACCATCCCTTAGTTATTATTACAGAAGTTTGACGGTACCGCTATGCCATACATTATGTGCAAATGAAAGAAAGTGAATACTACGTATCGTCCATTGCTGGGACCTAGCAACCCAACCCTCTCTTACATTACCATGCTAAGTTTATAATTAATACAGATTATGTATAAATTAAAGAAGATGCATAATTAGGTGGAAATAAATCAAAGAGAAGGGAAGGGGAGGAGAGGAGGTGGAGAGGGAATTAAGAATATTCAAACAATGCAGCTGCGACTGAAACGGGGATTACAGTTAATAATAATAATAATAATAATAATAATAATAATAATAATAATAATAATAATAATAATATAACCCTAGTTGGAAAAGAAAGATGCTATAAGCCAATGGACTCCATCAAGGAAAAATAGCCCTGTGAAGAAAGGAAACAAGGATATAAATGAAGTACAAGAAAAGAATAAACAATAAAAATAAAATTTTTCAAGAACAGTAACAATTAAATTGGACCCTTCATATGTAAACTGCAAAACAATTCCAAAAGAAAGGGAAGAAAAATAACATAGAACAGCATGCTCGAGTGTACCCCCAAGCAAGAGAACTCTAATCCTATAATAATAATAATAATAATAATAATAATGATGATGATGATAATAATAATAATAATAATAATAATAATAATAATAATAATACTAAATATTGATGATAATAATAATAATAATAATAATAATAATAATAATAATAATAATAATAATAATAATAATAATAATAATATGTAAACAGATATTCTACATGTAAAAATCTTCATTTAACTACCTGTATACTATCTGTCACTCCAGAAAAATAAATGAAATGTAGATGCAGGATATTTACCACAGAAAAATAAAAGATATTTTTTTTTTTTTTACCATATTCAAATAATGCAGCTGCGGCTGAAAAGGTTACATGACTGAAATTTATACCGCTTACAACCGATGTGGTAATGCACACTGTGGTTGCGGTAAATTTAAATAGGAGAGAAATACTTTAAACGAACACTATAGACACAAGAGCATTCTGATTTTCTAACGGGGATTACAGTTTATAATAATAATAATAATGATAATGATAATAATAATAATAATGGTAATAATAATAATAATAATGATAATAATAATAATAATAATAATAATAATAATAATAATAATAATAATAATAATAATACCAACAACCAAAACAACAATGATAATAATATGTAAACAGATATTCTACACATAAATACCTTCAGTTACCTGCATACTATCTGTCAAACCACAATGAAAATTAAATACATATAAACTTTTGATAGGCCGGATATTTAACACAGAAAAATAGAAGACATTATTTTACCATATCAATCTTGAGGACAAATCAAAAGCCAAACTTCTCTGCAAGTCTTTTATTCGTAGAAAATTTATCACATAAACATATCCTTCATCATAATTTTTAAGTACAATCACCTTAAACGACACACTATTGTCACCGCAACTGTGTGGGGACGACAAGAGCATGGAAAATAACATCAGTTATTATTATTGGTGATTAATACGATTGGAATAATATTCTTATACAGTAACACATCTGTCAACTAAGATTTTACGAGTTCCCTTTATTTGCCTTCATTTCGAACAAAGACTACAAAAACACAAGAAGTAGATTAATATCAACATCTTGATATAGTGCTGTTTTTAAAGTTCCGTCCACTGGAACTATATTTATGTACATAGAAATATTTATTTTTTTCTTTTTTCAAACTGATCCCTGTATTCAGACTTTGACGTATGATAAGTTGATTCTTTCCTTGCCAAGGAAGCGTTGCTTCTTTCTAAGTATTATTTTGGTTGATATGTTTTGACTGTCCAACTCACCTTCTGCGTGTGCCAATCCATTCCACACACACACACACACAAAAAAAAAAAAAAAAAAAAAAAAAAAAAAAAAAATACACAACCCATAAAATATATAAAATATGAATTCTATATAGATAGGAGCAACTGCACAGAAAAAATAAAAATACATGACCCTCAAAAATGAAAAAAATATAAAATCATTATAGATAAGAGCAACCGGCATAATAAAAATAAAAATACACAAACCCCAAAAATAAAAATAAAATATAAATTCAATAAAGATAAGACCAACCACCTCAAAATAAAAGACAACCCCGTAAAAAAATAAAAAAATATAAATTCATTATAAATAAGAACAGCCCCCGAAAATAAAAAATATGGCTAAAAAAATAAAAATAAAAACATTAAAAATATAAATTTAATATAGATAAGAGCAATCTCCAACAAATAAAACTACAACCCCATAAAAATTAAAAAAAAATATAAAATATAAATTCAATACAGATAAGAGCAACCCCCACAAATAAAAATTCAAACCCAAAAATTAAAAAAAATTTAATAAAACATTAAAACTATAAATTCTATATATATATATATATATATATATATATATATATATATATATATATATGCAACATTCAATATACATAAGACCAACCCCCACAAAATTAATAAATAAAAAATGAAATAATAATGATAAAAAGAATTAACTCAATATAGCTAAGAGGAGCACTGCCTCCCAATATTGGATTAAAATCAAATTTGGGAGACCCCCTCGCTCTTCAATCTTCCGAATTTGCATAGTATCTGTGACTAGAATATTAATGGCAGATGTTTACCTTTAATAGCAGAGATTAACCTAAGCCCTGCTTGCATAACTAATTCTTCTTAAATTTAATCTGGATCCGGCACAGCCACTCATCCCTCTCTCTCTCTCTCTCTCTCCTCTCTCTCTCTCTCTCTCTCTCTCTCTCTCTCTCTCTCAGCTCCTTATAGAGGAACCAGCATATGATGAACTGAGCGATAAAACGAATAGCGTTTTGATATTTTCCTATATATGTATTGTGAGAGAGAGAGAGAGAGAGAGAGAGAGAGAGAGAGAGAGAGAGAGAGAGAGAGAGAGAGAGAGAGATTTGCGTACTTAATCTATTGTGATTTAATGAGAGAGAGAGAGAGAGAGAGAGAGAGAGAGAGAGAGAGATTTGCGTGCTTAATTGCTGGTCAACTTTTGCGGATTGATATGGGTATGTCTGAGAGAGAGAGAGAGAGAGAGAGAGAGAGAGAGAGAGAGAGAGAGAGAGAGAGAGAGAGAGAGATAACCAATACACCGGTCAAATGTACATCATTATTATTAGGAATGTTATGACCTTAAGATTCATAAAGAATTTTATCTCTCTCTCTCTCTCTCTCTCTCTCTCTCTCTAGAACACTTGTTATTCTAAAAAATACATTTGTTAAGTTCATTTAAAAATAAAACACTTTATTAAGTTCAATTTCTAGTTCGACGAAGCGGAATAACTGCACAATAATAAAAACTTACTAATTTAGAAAATCAAAATTTGAATGTTTTCAAGCAATATCTTCAATTAGTTCTTAACTATCTTATCCGATATTAAACTCGCTAGCAACTGAAAAAAGCTAATGTCTGTTTCTTTTAGCGAGGCATATTTGCACCGACTCGCAGCGGTGCCCTTTTAGCTCGGAAAAGTTTCCTGATCGCGGATTGGATGGACGAGATAATTCTAACCAATCAGCGATCAGGAAACTTCTCCCAGGTAAAAGGGCACCGTTGCGAGTCGGTGCAAATCTGCCTCGCTAAAAGAAATGGACTATAGTATCGCATACGCCTTTTCGTCACACGCTAATCGTTATTCTTTAATTATTCATTATCGAAGGTTAAGTTCAAAAAATAATCCAGTGGCACAATTACCACATGCCAATTTCGACGGGCAATAAGCGTAAGTTTTTTTTTTTTTTTTTTACATAATTTCTTTGGTATTTGAAGCATTATTAACGCCTTTGCTGCCCGAGATTTAATAGGTTCACGTGAATTGGTGTCGTTTATTTATTGGCTGAGCTAAGGATTCCTTACTAATTTTTATTATATTCGTCTATTTGATATGTTTAAGTTAATCAGGCCTTATTATTACTTCTGATTCCTAAAGCAATTTCTTACAGGGGAGAGAGAGAGAGAGAGAGAGAGAGAGAGAGAGAGAGAGAGAGAGAGAGAGAGAGAGAGAGATTCACTCAAAACTATTATCTATTCGCTGCTAGTAAAGTTATTTCCATCCACTATTCTTGATACTATTGTTTTCAAATAAATTAACTTAATACGTTTCTCTCTCTTTAAAAACACCTACAGACTCAAAAGATAGTTATAAACATTAGTAAGTAAAATATTAGTTAGAATACATTTATTTCCATCTCTTTAAATTGCATCGAAAATAATTTCTTCCCCATACAGTCAACAACAGGTCTACGGTCGAAATGAAAATGATTCCTCTTAAACTGAATCAAATTAGAGATCCTCCACGCAAGTTTTAATAACTGTAATCATCTCAGATACAGCAGGAATCACCAAAACCAATAAGCCACACAGTTAAATGGAGATTAATAACTACAGTATCAATAACCACGATACATTGTCTTCATCGCAATATACAACGTCAGTGCTTTCGAACCCTGATTAATCCAGTTGCTTCTTCCGAGCAAGGCTTTTGAAGTAAGTGATAAGAGATCCACTTAATTCATGATGATCCTATACTGCCCTATTGCAATCAATATAAACATAATCCAGGAAGAGCATGACCTGTCCTTTTGCAATCAACATGAACACAATTCATGGAGAACCTAAAATGTCTGTGCAATCAATATGAACATAATCCAGGAAGATCTTGACCTTTCTTATTTCAATCAATATAAACACAATCCATGGAGATCTGACCTGTCTTTTTGCAATCAACATGAACACAATTCATGGGGATCCTAACCTGCCTTATTGCAATCAATATAAACACAATCCAGGATGATATTGACCTGTCTTATTTCAATCAATATAAACACAATCCATGGAGATCTGACCTGTCTTTTTGCAATCAATATTAACACAATTTATGGAGATCCTAACCTGCCTTATTGCAATCAACATAAACACAATTCATGGAGATCCTAACCTGCCCCATTGCAATCAATATAAACATAATCCAGGAAGAGCATGACCTGTCCTTTTGCAATCAACATAAACACAATTCATGGAGATCCTTACCTGCCTTATTGCAATCAATATAAACACAATCCAGGATGATATTGACCTGTCTTATTTCAATCAATACAAACACAATCCATGGAGATCTGACCTGTATTTTTGCAATCAACATTAACACAATTCATGGAGATCCTAACCTGCCTTATTGCAATCAATGTAAACACAATCCAGGAAGATCTTGGCCCGTCTTATCTAAATTAACATGAGCATAATACACGTTGATCCTAGCATGTCTTATTGCAATCAGTATAAACACAATTCATGCAGAGCCTAACCTGTACTTTTGCAATCAACATTAACACAATTCATGGAGATCCTAACATGTCTTATTGCAATCAATATAAACATAATTCACGAAGATCCTGACCTATGTTTTTGCAATCAACATAAACACAATCCATGTAGATCCTAACCTGCCTTATTGCAATCAATATAAGCATAATCCAAGAAGATCCTGACCTGTCCTTTTGCAATCAACTTAAAACCTAATCCACACATAACCTGCTCTATTACAATCAACATAAAACCTAATCCACACATCCACACCTAACCTGTCTTGTTGCAATCAACTTAAAACATAATCCACACCTAGCCTGCTCCAGTAAAATCAACATAAAACCTAATCCACACATCCACACCTAACCTGTCTTGTTGCAATCAACTTAAAACATAATCCACACCTAACCTGCTCTAGTACAATCAACATAAAACCTGATCCACACATCCACATCTAACCTGTCTTGTTGCAATCAACTTAAAACATAATCCACACCTAACCTGCACCAGTAAAATCAGCATAAAACCTAATCCACACCTAACCTGTCTTATTGCAATCAACATAGGCATGATCCACGAAGATCCTAACCTTTCTTATTACAATCAACATACATCTGTCAGTTAACGCAGAAGCATCATTTCCTTGACTTGGAAAGTAGTATCGTGCATTTGTGCTACAGAAACTATAACACTGGTTGACTAGGAGTAAGAATGGTATAGCATTCCTTGGTAATTGCTGGAATAATTTCACCCAGTTCCCATATTCTCTGAAAATTACATTTCTTTTATGAACTAATTCAAGATGGTGGAACTAATTTAAGATTAGCGTGTCCCTTTGATACGAAAGATAAATATGTAAAGTTACATAGATGAAATGTTTGTTCAGCAGAATAGGATACCCCAGTTTCCAGAAAAAAATTAAAATTTGGCAACTGAATTCCATATGTGTAAAGGTTAAAGATGTCTGGTTTCAGTTCCATTAGAATAGATACTCACCAGAACGTCAGCCGAGCAAGCTGAACCCCCGACTTATAGTGCCAAAACACAGCAGTGTCTTCCCCAGTAAACAGCTTAAACTCACGGTCCCAGTCTGGGATCGAACTGCTACCATGCGAATGCTAGGCAAACACATTACCAGTGCACTTAGACATTCATAAATCAATTTTAGAGAACGAAGTTGATAAATGATAATTCAAATCTTTCAGTATATATAACATTGCATATTAATAGTTAAATGTAACGGTAATTAACCAAGAAATTATCCAAGAAATGACTTATTCAAATAAGCATATTGAAAACAGAACACATTCTGAAAACCAGTCGTTATTAAGATAAAAGTAGACAGTTTTGTTGTCTCTAATAGACCAAATAATACAACTCTTTACACTGTCAAAGAAAATAAAGATTTGTTCGATGGGCTAATAAACGGAAAATCAATTCTCGGTATTATTAAATTAAAAAAACAAATAGTTTTATAGATACGTGTGTGTGTGTGTATTAAAAATAATATAAGGATTACTTATTTATTCACAATTTGGTACCTAAATACCCTTATAAGGAAAGTGGAGTAATTCAGAGTTAAATAAGGTTGAGTAAAGGTCTAAATACTCTAATGGTTTTGGATATTAAAGCAATAAGATGGAAACTAGAAAAGGGGAAAAGGCACCTTTCTTAAAGTTGTCATGACTGGAAGAGGAAGGTTAATTCCAAGAAATTGAATAAATGGCCGTGAAATTCATGAGTGTATATATATATATATATATATATATATATATATATATATATATATATATATATATATATATATATATATATATATATATATATATACATATTTATATATATGTATATATATATATATATACATATATATATATACATATATGTATATATACATATATATATATATATATATATATATATATGTATGTAATCGTATGTTAATATTATAAATTTTTTGGATAAATGATGAAACATGAAGCAATGCTTTTATGTGGTAACGTAAGCCAAAATATCTATGACATGCCTATAAAAACTGATATTTTCTGATTCACATGACAAGGTAACAGACTTTTACGAAAAATAATTATAACAGGCAAATTTTGCATGCATCTCAGTACCATATTGTTTTTTAATTATCTTTACCATAACATTCATTAACGCTTCTCTTTTTTTTCATCCTCAATTAGCAAAATATCTCCATGAGTCTTAACCAAACTACCAATGCCATATTATCCAAATTTTTCCACCAAACAGTCTAAATACCATCTATGCTATATCTAGAATGAGAGAGAGAGAAAGAGAGAGAGAGAGAGAGAGAGAGAGAGAGAGAGAGAGAGAGAGAGAGAGAGAGAGAGAGAAAAATATTTTGATATTTCCTTTACAATGTATTCAAGGTTCATAAATAAAGAATCTCAGAGACCCCACAAAAATAAAAGTTATAAAAGCGGTTTGGGAACAGAGGGGATTTGTGAGACAAGATGGCGGCGTTGTATGATATGTGCACTATCACTGGTTGTAATATATTGAATAATAAATTTGTCCAACCGATATCCACATGAAACAGTCCCACTACAACAATTTCATAAATCCATAAATCGTCTTATATTACTGTGAGGATTTCCGGAAATCAATCAATTTCACCGATTTCTCCCTATGTGCGGTTGTGCTCCGACAACAGACAGTTTGGAAGGTCCGATTTCCA
This sequence comes from Palaemon carinicauda, assembly GCF_036898095.1. Lineage (NCBI taxonomy): Eukaryota > Metazoa > Arthropoda > Malacostraca > Decapoda > Palaemonidae > Palaemon > Palaemon carinicauda. Next base: position 55,666,311 of record NC_090765.1, on the reverse strand, counting down.
ATTAAATTGGTTACCAGAAGAGAATTATATACAGTGTATAGAGCACTTTCAGCTCGGCAAATTCCTTGACAATTACTTTGAGTTTTATTTCCCATGTTGCAATGCATTGTCTGTCCCATAACACTTTCAACTCAGCAAACTCCTTGACATTCATTCACCTTGGGTTATAATTCCCATGGTGCAATGTATCGTCAGCCTTATAACACTTTCAGTTCAGAAAATTTCTTGATACTCATTTACTTTGAGTTTTAATTCCCATGTTGCAATGTATCGTCCGTCCCATAACACTTCCAACTCAGAAATTTCCTTGATAATCATTCACCTTGGGTTTTAATTCCCCTGTTGCAATGCATCGTCTTCCATATAACACTTTAGCTCGGCAAATTCCTTGACACTCATTCACCTTGGGTTTTAATTACCCTATTGCAATGCATCGTCTTCCATATAACACTTTCAGCTCGGCAAATTCCTTGACACTCATTTACGTTGGGTTCTAATTCCTAGGTTGCAATGCATCGTCTGCCCCATAACACTTTCAGCTCAGCAAATTTCTTGATCATCATTTATCTTGGGGTTTAAGTCCCATGTTGCAATGCGTCGTCTGTCCCATAACACTTTCAACTCAGCAAACTCCTTGACATTCATTCACCTTGGGTTATAATTCCCATGGTGCAATGTATCGTCAGCCTTATAACACTTTCAGTTCAGAAAATTTCTTGATACTCATTTACTTTGAGTTTTAATTCCCATGTTGCAATGTATCGTCCGTCCCATAACACTTCCAACTCAGAAATTTCCTTGATAATCATTCACCTTGGGTTTTAATTCCCCTGTTGCAATGCATCGTCTTCCATATAACACTTTAGCTCGGCAAATTCCTTGACACTCATTAACGATGGGTTCTAATTCCTAGGTTGCAATGCATCGTCTGCCCCATAACACTTTCAGCCCAGAAAATTTCTTGATCATCATTTATCTTGGGTTTTAAGTCCCATGTTGCAATGCGTCGTCTGTCCATCCAATTTTGATGAAAAAAGACTTCTGGAATACGTCTGTATTTTCAGTGTAAGTAGAAGCTTATCTTTAACCAAAAGAATCCATCCCAAAATATGTATTTCTTTGGGTTGTATATTTTGATAAGAAGATTTTTGTTTTATTTTCAAATTTTTCATGGGGTATAGTTCAGATATAATTTCCCTTTGCTAATCCTCTAAAACTTGAAAGTCTCGCTTCACTAAAGGTCATTCAATATAGGACACTCTTAAGGAAATCTTTGGTATGTTTTAAAGTTTCTGAGAATAGAATCACTTTACTTGTTCACTGACACGTCACTATCACATAAAATGAATTTGAAGACTGCGAGATATATAACAGAACATACATGAACAAAATTACTTTGTTAACACTTATGCTGTCATTTTATTTTGTCTATTAAGAAAACGTCTTGTGAGAAGCAGTATAACAAAGTAATCAAAAAAATTGTCTGCTACATATTTTCAAGTTTAAAGTTTCACCTTCAAACGAGCATCATTTCAATATCCAAATTTATAATCATTCTTAACCATTTCGTACGATTTCATCACCATCATATTGTTTACATATTTGTAATTGAAAGGAAAAACAAGAGAAAGATTAACGTATATAAACACTATATGACATACACACGGCATATGGTAGCTAATGGGGGAATGATAGAGAAATCAGATCTCAATAATGAATTCACCTCCTTACACATTGAATTCAAACGATCAATTCATGCTATTAAAATATGACACATGGAAAACCACATGTGGGGAACAACAACCCTGATATCGTTCACCATTCCATAAACATATGTGATAACGTTTTCGTTATTACATAAACGTTTCGTAAGTTGGCAACAGTAATAAACATTTTTATTTATATAATAAATCTTTCAATTGCATAAAGGGAAGGTTAACAAGACGTTTTTTCCCCTGAGCGAAAACATGACTGGTTCTCGATAGGCATAAAAAAATAGAAGGAAAAAAAAAAATGGTTGTGGTATAAATACTGTAGAATTTTTGGGGAAGGATTTGAAGTAAATATTTCAGGCTCCATTTGAAGTTTCTTTATGTATTTCCATTGATGATGAAATTTCTGGAAACACACACGCACATGCGCGCGCACACACACACACACACACACACACACACACACATATATATATATATATATATATATATATATATATATATATATATTTCTATATATGCACCAATATATGTGTTGTATGTATACACATATAGGTATACATACTTACATATATATACGTATATATAATCATGCAGTACATGTGTTGTATGCATATACATAGACAAAAGATATACTATATATATAAATATATATATATATATATATATACATATATATATATATATATATATATATATATATACATATATATATATATATATATATATATATATATATATATATATATATATATACACACATATATATACACACACACACACACACACACATATATATATATATATATATATATATATATATATATATATATATATATATATATATATATATATATATATATATATATTCAAATAAGCCATATATTATACTCCTATTAATATCTGGATTCTCGAGATCAGAGACCGAAGGGGGAATCAATGGAAATTAGAGTCACGAAAAAGATCCAAACTTTGGGATCATATAAGATCTAGCACTTTCACATAACCGAATAAAAGAGCAATTTAAAGGGATACATGAACACTCAAATTTCATAACCTTGTGATAGGGTAGATAAAATAATACATTTACAGAAACCGAGTAAAACCACAGTTAAGATAATAATATTCTTGAATTAGTCCGATTTTGACTAAATTCTTTGAGATTTAAGACTAATAGATAGGAGATATTAATCCTCAACATGCTCACAAAACTTCCATGTAGAACCCGTTGATAATATCTATCAATAGCCACAATGACCTCTTAACTTTTCCACATTTACTCACACTTCATTAAGACACTTCCCATGAAAGCTTCATTAACTAAGAAATGAGATATCAAAAAGTGGCTATTGTAGCTATAAGAAATGGATTACAACGGTCTTCAGAAGACACTTCTTCCCAACGTAGCCAAGTCCACTTATGCATTCGCCAATGTCCATTAAATAAACAATATCATCACCACTTCTCTTGCTTGTCACAGAACTACACTTGTCCAGTTCATCCTCTGTAAGTCATTATCGTTGCTAGTTTTCTTGCATATTGACTAAAGACAAAACATGGGGTTCCTCCATTACCAATCATTTATGATATTGAAGTTATTACACAGATGCACTTGAACAAATTCACCTTCCACTCTTCTCTCAATGACAAGAGCACTTTTAGCTTTAGAGGAGTGTCAGGCAAAGTAGCCTCACTTGATCAGTATCTTCATTTGTAGAGAATGAAAAACGTTTACCGAAAGTTATCTTGAAATTCACATACACGAAAATTATATCAAATATATGACTATACAGATAGAACATTTTTTGGAGACATAAATACATTCTCGCATACAAGGGATGATAGTAAATCAACGTCCAAAGAATAATATGACAATGGCAGAGAGTTTCTTATTCGTGTGCGCAATTTAACCTTTTATCCTTCGAGAATATATGCCAACAATATCAATTTAGACACTGCTTCGAAACACCGATTTTGGAATTATTTGTCATGACAGAAGGGAACAGAATGACTTGAATAACTGTTTTTTTCTGGGTATGGCCCAAATAGGCAATGCCACTTTACTGGTAATGGCGGTTGGTATGTGATAAGATGTATCTTTACACCGAAAGCTTAATCATTAGGATATCTCAGAAATGCCTTTCCTTCTACGCATGGCTGATAACCCTTTTCACTGGGAACTTGCAGTCTTATGACGTCTTTCACTTAATTTCATACTATGCTTTTATAGAGCAGAGGAGAAAACTGTTTCTAAACACAATGATTAATTCATATTCTCCATGGTTCTTATAGTAAGAATATTTTGCCAAAATTCTCCAATTATCCTTGTTATATATGACTGCAAGCAATCACAATATTTTGATTTTAATTAAGTGAAAGACAAACATTTGTAATTTTGAACGATGCTAGTAGACCTGAATCTTTCACCTGATATTTTCCAAAATTTCATATGATTTGCTTTCAAATATCCATAGTTTTTCTTCCAGAAGCAACTCAAACTTCATTTTTGGTTAAAAAATATATTAGTTTATTTCCAAACAGGTCTTTTGAATAATTAAAACTTTTGATTGTCATATGATTACCGAGTCTAAGGTGACCCCATCTAATACAAATAAACAACTCTAAGTCACACGCAAATGTACACTCGCTCTCAAAACTATCGGTGCACGTTATGATCGACAATTTCGAAATGATTCGTTCGCGATGTGAGTTTTCAGCAAAGTGGCTGAAACAAATCTCCTTTCCCAATACTTCTCGTCACTGGTCTCAAAATGTTTAACCGAAAGATTGCACAGATAGTTCTTGGAGCGATTGTACAGTACTTTCAACTTAGATGCTATACTGGGTTGTTCTATAAGCAAGCGTCAAATAGATACAACGAAACTGTCAGTATGTCACTTGTCCAAAACCAACTGTCTTAATTAAATTTTTTATAATTTTGAGCTCTCAAGTAACTTAAAAAAGAAAAAAGGACGAAGAAAGGTACACTAGTCAATAAGTCAGCAAATTCACTGAACTTCATAAAAACGCTACTATAAAATCGTACTTGACTTCGGGGAGAGTTTAAATATGCAGAATGTAAATTTGGCTGCAAGTTTTTGATTATGATCTTCTCTAACACAGGATTCCTGGGGATAATTACGGTAACTCAGTATCTGACCTCTACAGATAACCATTTATTCTAGGGCTTTGCTCACGAGGTGCTTCTAGAAGGGCTGCTGTATATACTTGATCACTATTAACTAGATTCACTGGATACATTTGCATTTTATCGAGGATGAAGTCTTTTTATATATTCAACTACTATATTTATGGATAACATCCACAATATACAAAATAAATCTGCAGGTTTCCAGTGCTTCTTGCTCCTCTTCTCTTGGGACAAAGGGTTATCACAACTGGCGGTACCTGCAATACAGCATTAAGAGGGACGAGTGTAGCGTGGAACAGTAATATATGTATTTATATATTATATATATATAGTTTGTGCAGTTGTACAAAAGGTCGTGTAATGACAGTTGAAGGTCTACAGATTGAGTGATGAAGAACAATATACAAGATATATCTACATTCACGTTATTTTTTTTTTTATTTCGTCTACTGCTCCTCAGGTAAACAGGACTGTCTACTCATATTTCGGATTATACTTTTATAACTACTACAGTTCGGGATTATCGAAATATTGAATCCTCTACAGTTCGGAATCATCGAAATATTAAAACCTCTACAATTCATGATATAGAGGTTCACTCTCAAGAGCGCTTGTCGCATCATGTCTCCTTTGTCGTTTTCTGCTGGAGGGGTCTAGCGTCCGTGTCGCCGAGGACAGAGGCGCTACTTCGACCCCGCGGCGTCTGTCGGTCGTAAAATAGATTCGATATCGGTCACTACGTGAGGGCAACGGAGGTAAACCTCGGTCAAGGGGAGATGGCCTATCCCCCCCGCTGGTGGACGTTCCTGATGATCCCTCAATCGAGTCTCCGGCGTAGTGGTGAAGGCCCGGAGGACCTCTTCCAGGTCCTTCTGGAGTGGTAGGGCTGTGAATAACCGGAGGCGGGATGCCAACGTAGTAACGAGGCTCCCGAGGGGCAACGCAGCGATCAACAGGCAAGTCGGAGGAGGAGGAAGTAGAGGTTCTGCCATCGCTGGTACCTTGTATGGTGTAGGGAAGGACCGCGTGTCGCACACTCGCCAAAGTGGCTTTCATGGCATGGGAGGGCACCAAGTGCGACACCAGAGCCTCGTGATACTCGCTTCCTTCAGTTGTACCCGTACTGGTGGCGCTGCTGGAGGCACGGCCCTTCCTTGGTCGACCTCCCCTCGTCCCTCGACGGCCTTGAGAGGGACGTCGACTGCCAGAGCAGGTGCAAGTCCCTGGGGCCGACCATCCACCTGGAGGTCCTGGTCCTTCCATTATCCTCTCACGAGGTTGTGGGATCTCTGTCCCGTCAGAACTAACGCTGGCACTACTAACAGATGTGGTGTCGCTGCCTGGAAAAGAAAGAAGAGGAAAAGTTTGTCAACTATTTGGCCGTTTGAATAAAGTAATTTTCTTCTCCATAGTAGGGATATCTGTTTGATTATATTTATGGATTCGGGCTATATAACCCTGTGCTTGAGCCTATGAGGTCATGCAGTGCAGCAGAGCTAAGGAACTATGAGGTTATTCAGGGCAAAGTGCATCTAGGGTAAAACCTTAGTTACACTATGAGGTAAAAGCCAAAATAAGTTGGACCCCAAGATGGAAGAAAGAAGGCAAGAGAGTAACATTCCTTTGGAAATTAGTGCACTGAATAAATCTTAAAAATGAATACGACATTGTGTCTACATGCATACTCGGAGAATATATTTGTATAATAATTGATGATGGAAGCATTTGAATAATTATGTGTGTGATTATTCAGAATACATATACGTAATACATTTAATTAAACATAACGACACACGTGTATGCAAACATATATCACATGCATAATGGGTGTCATATATATATATATATATATATATATATACATATTGTACACCCACATGAATCTTTGTGTTTAAATAGATATACCGATATACATGTATTCACATACACTTACCTGTTCAAATACATCAATTATCATTATCTTCACATGTTCACGATTCATACACTGTTTAGAAACTCATCGTGCATACTTGTTAAATTTGGTTAATTGCAAAGGACATTTTCCTTGTAAATTTTGAATGTGACCTTTTTTTTTTTTTTAGCAAAATATTGAAAGTGACATTTCTTAATAAGCAAAAAAAATATCTTCCTCTCAATCTAGATTCAATAAAATTGAATGCTTGATAGTGTCCTTTTTTAACTTTCAGATCAGCTTCCAAGAACTGCTTGCCAAAACGCTATTTCGTCTTCCCTGTAACCATACTATGTACTTGCTGAAAATTGTAAACGACAGAGTCCTCCCTGATATGTCTTTCTTCCCAATGTCCTTCCTCAATATGACAATTCTGCATCTGAACTCCAGCTATCCTAGAGGTATCCAAAGTGAAAATCCCAGTGGTAGGAAATAAATTTTCCCAGTATCAGAAGAAGCAGTGGAACAGTGCTTAATTCAAGACTTCTTTTCTCATGCAGGACCATATACAGGAGTTTCTCAACTTACAAATATTCAGAGATACAAAGATAACAAAGATAAGATAAAGAAATACTATAATAAACCAATTTTATATCACTTAATACAGTAGCAAAGCAACATTTTTAATAACCTGATATATATTTCATATTATTATTATTATTATTATTATTATTATTATTATTATCATTATTATTATTATTATTATTATTATTATTATTACTAGCCAAGCTACACCCCTAGTTGGAAAAGCAAGATGCCATAAGCCCAAGGGCTCCAACAGGGAAAAATAGCCCAGTGAGGAAAAGAAATAAGGAAATAAATAAATGATGAGAATAAATCAACAATATATCATGAAACCAGACTATTTGTTGACTTTTGTAGCTGGAAATAATAGGCTTGGTATTCAAGTTAGGCAAACCCTAGGCCAAAATGTAACAACATTCGACATACAAAAAG